>NC_048894.1:1771161-1777499 GCF_011077185.1 Oxyura jamaicensis
TCTTTCTTTCTTTCTTTCTTTCTTTCTTTCTTTCTTTCTTTCTTTCTATAATTATTATTGTTATTGATACATTCAGCCTGGGAAACACACTGCAAACACACTTTGTAAAAATTACAGATTAATTAGCTACAAAATTAGAAGAAACCTCAGAAGACACACAATTTGAATGACCATTCAAACATAAACTCTGCTGAGAAACAGAAGTGCTGGAGATGAATGACTCTCCAACAGGACAAAAAAATCACCGAACATTTTAAGAAAGAAGGTCATGAAAGCCTGACCTAGACTTTCCATTCTGATAGATCAAAGGCTTCTGGATAAGCATCTGGATTCTTGGGGTTTCCTGTTTGAGTCAAACTCTCCTTCCAGTCTTTTTGAGGTTCTCCTGTGACTTGTAACAATGTCTGCGTAAAACTCATCCTTGTTTCCTACCCTCCTGATTTCCTCCCCCATTGGACAAATACAAAGAAAGAGGCCTGCGATTCCAATTGCACCTATTTTCAGCTTGGACCAGTGCCAGAGAGCTCATCACAACTGGAGCTTGGCAAAGGAACTTCTCGCTGGCAGACCTGGTGTTTGGCAACTAATGCAGCAAGTGGAAGGCTACGGCTGGCAGTTTTCCTCAGATGGCTGAACCAGCCAGCTGTGTGATGTGAGCACGGGAAGTAAAAGGTCAGCTCACACTGGACTGCTAATTCCCTTGGAAGAAGGGCGATGACCTAGTTGGTTTGTCAGCCTAAGAGTCTTCATCTGTTTGCCACTTGACTTTAGAGATGTGGACGTGAGTTTAGAGGGGGAAAATGACTTTAGGAATCAGGACAGTATGAGCAACATGTATCAGATGACAAGAAAAATAGTACAGAAATCTGAAAAATGTTAAGTGCATTAGCTTATTAATGACATGCTATTACTGCATTGAGCAAGCACCCCTTCTGACCTCCAACTCTTACAGCTGCTTCCCAACGCATGAGGAGAGGGCCTGGATTCAGTCAACAAAATGACTGATTTTGTGCTGGAAAAAAATGCAGTTCAACTTCTTGCTAATGTCTGAGAACCTGGCAAGAGAAAGGTTGCGTACCCATGTCAAAAGACATACCCCTGTATCATGGCACGCTGTGCCAAGATAACAGGTTCTGTAAAAGTAGAAACATCTATATTCCTGATAAGCAAATGCTTATCAACTTGGACTCAGCAGTAGCAGCCAACAGAAAGCCTGCCAAGAATAACATCCAATCAAAGACAGTCAAGAATAAGAAGACCTCCGTGAAGAATACATCTAACCTATTACTCTATACAGCATTGTTGTTCCGTGGCAAATTCTATGAATTTTTGATATTATTAATTTTAAATATGCCTGTCTGTGTTTTCATAGCATTTAAAATATTATGAACGTTTTGCTGATGTGTTGAGTCTTCCGAGAAGCTTGGGAGTTGCCTAAGTATAGGAAAAAAAAAAAAAAAAAAAATCCTTTCTGTGAATAAACTAGCTAGACACACTGACTAATCTTCAACCACTACTTGAAATGATTCCTCTCACAATTGTCAGTCCTGCATATCTTTTTTTCTTGCAAATCAGAAGAATGGGACTGGAGCACATTGAAAAATGCCAGTGCTTTAATTCTGAATCAAATTCAAGAGTTTAGGAGGACCAATATTTTTCACCACATAAGTGGACAGCTTTGTGGTAGTTCACTCAGAAGTCATCTCCTAAGGAGCCTGGAGATAGTTCCCACTATACAAGACTTAAAGGGCTGCTGTTAATTCCTAGGTTCCGTTACAGATTTCCTGTACACTCTTGGACACTTAGGCCATTTTTTCCACTGTTGAAGTTAATGACTTCAGTGAGGATATCTTATTTCATCCTGGCCTGGTGTGGAACAAACTGTCCATAGCTGTGGAGTGTTTGTATACCATTGGGGTAAGTGTTTTGTACTTGGCTTGTTGTCATCTTGTAGGATGGAGTCCTGAGAAGCACTGCTGACTAGTCCAGCATCTTATCTTCTGACTTTCCTCAACTCAGAAGAGCTGGAGGCCTATCATTTTAAGACAGCTACTGAGAGGCTTTTGTATGTACTGCCATGGACAAGTAACAGTCTGTTTCTTAGGTCAGAGTCTCAAGATGCTCTTCTTCAGAAGCTGGAGAACAACACTGACCTGAAGCAATGTAGGGTCAGTCCTACTGCAGCAGGAATCCTCCTCACTTCTCTTTTATTCCCAGCAAATCAAAGCCCAGAGCAGGTAGTGCTGCTTTCCAAACAGGTCTGCAATTCCCACTGGCACAAACAAGACAAGGTTCAGTAAGGCAATTTGTAAATGGACACTGGGATGTTAAGCTTACACCAACCTTGTATATTCATTAAGAGAATGAAAGTGCCTTGAATTAGATGCAAGTTTAATTATTTAATAAGTAGAAATTTTTCACTATTAATGTTTTCTTAGATCAGGTACTTTTAGATTTCTGTGCTGCTATATTCTGTCCTTGATATGAGCTATAACAGTGCCATGTGTTATATAGCATGAGCTATCTGAGCCCCTTCGTGGAAGCTGGGTTAGGTACCTAGAAGCCACTGAATTGTTTAAATCATGAAGTAACATAAGAGGCATGTTTTTTTTTTCTCCAGCCTTCAGTGCAGATCTAGTGCCATCCTCTGGGATCAAAATTAAGCAAAACCCTGTTGCTGGTGCTGTTGTTGGCTCATTCAGATGAGGATTTTCAGCTCGTCTGCAAATTAGGCAGTGCAAGAGCTGATCTGTGCTTCCATAGGAACACTCCAGAATGAAATTAGAGTGCGAAAATGGGAATAAAGCTGTCATCATACAAACAAGGAGGAGAGGCCCCAGTGGTCTTTTCCTTTTGGATGGCCTCACTGCAGCACCACAGCAGGGGAGCAGTTTTCATAAGATGCTGAGTGGAGAAAGAGGGAGAGTTTCTGGAGGTTTGGTGGAGCATGAAGCTCTTCCCTCAGCCAAAACATCCCCTGGAGCCTAAGCTGCATGTCAGCCTTCATGCTCAGGCCACTTTAGAAATAGAGGTCTCCAGATGCTTCCAAGAGCTTCTTGACCTTAGCATGTTTTTCTAGGGAACATATTCCTTCTGCATTAAGCAATTTGGCCTGTTTTGCCCATAAGCACCTGGTCCCACATCCTGTTCTATGCTGCAAACTCTGGTTGACAGGACTTAGGGGAATGACTGCTCCACAGCAGTGACCAAGGTGCACCACTGCATACACTTGCTGGGCAGAAGGGATGCTGGGAAGGGCTGGAGAAAGGGCGAAATACTTCATTTCACACCTCCACCTTTGCTTTCTGCTCCTGGGGATGTGCTGCACGAGGTCTCTAGGAACATGCACCACCAAGGGCACAGAGCAGCTGCCTCTGCTCTAACACCAGCACAAACGTGCAGTGACAATATTGAAATTGAACCTTCCCTGAGAGTCAACAGAATGACTCACTGTTTCCTCAGACATCACAGAGGTCTTAATTTGTAGCTGTACCTACAAAATGCTCTCCTGAACACACAATCTGTTCCCCATTTCGTTCAGCAGCGTGATTCTAATTGCCTTCTTCTCAGGCACTAATTTGCAGCTATCATTAGTGCAACAGTCTCCGAGTTTGCTTTGAGGCAGGGATGTTGATGAGTAATTATACACTTCATCTCATCTTTAGAAGGAGAAAAAAAAAAAAAAAAAATGATTGCTTGAGGAAAGTGGTTGTGCGATGGTTTGGTTTGTTAAGCACATGTTTCACTTAGCTTGGTGGGAAAATAGTGCTGGGGGAACAATCTCAGCTGCATCCAAGCAAGCCAGTAACATGGGCATTTCATGCCAATTAGCTGTGGTTTGAGACTTGCGTTTTGTTTATTAATAATGAGCTTTATGTATGTCTTCAAGACTGGTAGTTTAGGAATGGTAACGGATGATTCAGGGCCAGAGAAAGAGCCCTCTTGTCCATTCTTCTCTTTTGAAATTGGCTGAAATCAATTGTTGTAGAAGATGATGTTAGAAATCCTTTAGATTAACAGCATCCTGCAATTTTATTGAGCAGCCTATTTTGGAGAAAAACACTTTTTCTATTCCCACAGCTTTGACAGAGGAAAGGATATATGTTTTGAGAAATGGATATTTACTTGACTGTCTAAGCCTGTTTTTTTATTTTTTATTTTTTTATTTTTTTATTTTTTTTCTACTGACTCAGCCATCTTCTTCCTCATAATGCAGAAGCAACCTCCAGTTTAATTTAATATTAAACTACATTGTTGCAGTGAAATCCACAGGTTATCTATTCACTGTGGGCATATTTTATTTCCATGCAGTCACATTTATTTTGCACTTGTTTTCCTTAGTTATTGTATGCCACTCCTTCCATCCCCTAACTTGTGTATCTTCTGGCTTAAATAAAAGAGAAAGTAAATGCATGAGTTCTGTGAGAGAGGAAGGTTTTGTGATGCTAATTTTCACATGCCATGATGACACTTCTAAATAGTAGCCACGATACAATGAGGTAAAACTGGTTTGTGGATCAAAAGCTAGGTTTGGTGTCAATGCACATGCTAGATATCCCAGCTTTTACTGCAATAAATGCACAGCTAGTCAACACACATCACCGGAATGGAGACAGCTGTGCAGTTCTTCCCAAAAGGGGAAACTTACAGGGTTATCCAGCTGACCATATCTAGACATCTACTGTCCATATGAGATGTCGTATGGAATCCTGTTTGCTTTCCAACTGGCACTGCAGGAAGGTATGGCTCTCACTTAGCTCATGTATAAAAATTGGCAGCCCTACGTGGACATCTCACATATCCTGAGGTGTTTCAAATGTTAGTAGACTTCTAAGTTTAGGAAAGTGAATCTCACCCACACCATTGTGTCTGTTGAATCACTCTCTAAACTCTGTTAACTGCAGCTTTCCACGGATGATAATGTGAATTTGTGCTCCTAACTCACATGCAGACAGACATACGCATAGCCTCCTTCATTTAGGTATCTTCCTCTGGGAGCTGTTTGTTAGTCCTTAAGCCAAAGGGTAAACATTCCCTTCATCCTGAAGTCGTGGTACTCAAATGAGCTATGTGTAGCATTGCAAAATAAGCATGGAGAAGCTCAGGAGCTAGAAGTTTACCCTTTTTTTTTGGGTAAAGAAATCTGGACACTCATTGATGTAAGTGATGGGAGTGATCTCTGCTCTGAAAAAGTCCGTGTGGGACTTGTCACCTTTGCCATATATGCAGACGAGGTGTAACTATTTGATATCTCTTCCATAAATGGTGATACTGTAGTTGTTTCAGGGCTGTCTTTGGGCCAAGAAATTTTGGGATCCCGAATATGTCTGCATTCCTGCAAGCAGATATGACCTTAGTGCTGCTTCTTCCATTGGGTATCGTCCAGCTAAATCATCTTGCTCTTTAGAGCGAGGGTTGTCTCTAACACATTGTTTGTGAAGCACCCAGCACATTGGGCTCTGATCTTGGCTAAGGAGTTTACTTGTGGTTTCATTTAAGTCATCGCTATTATTTCATAAACTAAAATATCTGTAGAGGAAAGCAGAAGAATTATCATACATAATTTCTAGCTCTTCTTCTTGTGGCTGTGTGTCCAGAACTAGAATTTCTAGAATCTGTAAATAAATAAGTATCTATGTTATTCCACATGTTGCTTCTTCTTCTTTTTTTTTTTTTTTTTTTTTTTTTTTTTGAATAGAAGCACTAAAATCAAGAAAGTTTGGAAGAGACGTCTATTAGACTCCTATTAACAGAAATAAAGTAGGATTATTCTTTTTTTAATTATCATTTTTTGAGTGGAAAAGTGGAACTAAGGAATGATGATTCAATTACAATCCCCAAATAAGGTCATTATATTAAAAAAAAAAGGAGGGGAGGGGAGGAAGGGGATGCAACCATGGCTGGATTCAAGTCTGCAGTTCCGTACCTTCCTCATCATTTGGTTATTTAGTGTTAAACATCGGAGAGATGCAAGCACTGAACCTGTTGCATTATATTTTAATGATTTTTTTTAATGTTTTATTGTTAAAAATGAAGTATCAGCTTCATTCTTTATTATGCATGATTTGTACCGTCTTTGGATGATAACAAGAATATTGTAGATTAAACAGTATTTAGGTATAATCGCTTCCAAACAATCGTCCTGGAAACATGCCAAAAAAAAAAAAGGGGGGGGGTGGGAGGGGAGAAATTCCATACAAAAGAACACAGACTGATTAACTCTTATGCATGTCCATACTCTCCACATGATTAGATGATCGTTTTATTATTTAACTTTTCTTTTTCTTTTCTTTTTTTCTTTTTCTTTTTCTTTTTCTTTTTCTTTTTCTTTTTCTTTT
>NC_048894.1:1777509-1809405 GCF_011077185.1 Oxyura jamaicensis
TTTTTCTTTTTCTTTTTCTTTTTCTTTTTCTTTTTCTTTTTCTTTTTTCTTTTTCTTTTTCTTTTCTCATTCAAAAAAAGCAGGAACAGGCCAGAGAGAGGAGTTTAAGAACCAGAATGTTCCTTTCCAGAGCCTGAGCCTCTTGGATACCATCCTGCTCCTCCTTCCTCACTCTCCTTCTAGACCTAGAAAACTCAGGTGCGTCTTTACAGCCAGAGGTGCAGCTTCAGCAAGGCAAGGAGGTGTGTGAGCTGTAGATGGAAGCATGATTCCCTTTCAGGGGGTCCAGAAAATGTTAAATAGCAGTAGAGGGGGGTTAAGGTATCAATGTTGACCTGCATTCTCTTTTGGGACCCTATAAAGTCATCTTCCTAATGCATTTCTTGATGGCTACCGGGTAAATTACATAGGTGTCTATGAACACTCAGTCTTGCAAATCTGCACCTTTTCTCTCCCTTTCCCAGTTGAACCCAATGGCTTGTTACTGTCAGTACTCAGCTTGGAGGAAAACGAGCCATGTGTTCACACCCCATTAGGCAGCAAATTTGATCGACGATGCGCCACAAATCTTTCAGAATCCAGTCTCTCTCTCCAGTGCATACAGCTCTGAAGATATCTGAGAAACAAACCTTAGTCATTTAGCTCAGAACCAAAACTGCCTTTTATTTCTCCTAGCCCAGCAGGCAGAAATGGTCCTTTATTTTTCACGCTGGAGTTCTGTGCTCATTTTTAGAATGGACGATGTTGTTCCAGGTAAGTTTAATAACTTCATCCCCCGCAATTCCCACTGATGAAAATGAGAAATCTAGTGCATCTGAAAGCTACTGTTCAGATCTATTTTTACCATATTTTTCTATAATGGTTCTCCAAAACAAAAATGACCAGGGAACGTCATGTCTTATAATCAAAACAGAAAATTAAATGTTGAGAAAGATTTCTTTGTTGCTAACTGTTGACATGAAAATCCACCTAAGGACCAGAGAATTTTTGCATTGCACCTTTGCAAGCATTTTCCTGTAATGTGAATGAAGACCTCTGATAGTATATTTACTACTGAGTAAATAAGATATTGAAACCTTCAAGAAAAGAAGGAAGGAAGGCAGGAGGGAAGGAAGGACAAAAAATACAGAGCCCAGCAACTGAATATTAAGACTGTCATTAATTCTTGAAGTTGTTAGCTTCCTTTGTCATTCTTCGGTAAATTTATACCAGAATTCCTGAATAAAACCTCTGTTTTTCAGCATGCTGGAACCAATGGAGGACTACATGGTAGTCCTCAAGGGGGAGAACAGGCAACAAGAGCCTTCAGTTCTAGTTCAGGTTAGTGTCAGTCAGAAATCATTGTCAGCTGATGCCAAGGCTTTTTCCATGGCACAGGTGGACAGTAACCACAGATGTGCTTCTAGTCCTTGGGTGATCTCCATGTACAATTGACCCCGAGGCTATGTGAGGCCACCTGGCTGCCCAATTCAGCAAGGACCATTTGGCAGCTGAAGCTGACCTGTTCTTGAAATTAAACCTTCGCATTGCTCATTCCCTTGATATGTGAAGCTTTTCCTTCCGTGCTTTCCAAAAATGTGTTCTCCATACATAATTTACTTTCTGCTTGTGCAGTGGGGAAGATGGGCTAATGCTTTTGCAATAATGCTAGCATGTGGGAGATCTGAATACCTCTTCCCAGTTTCTCCTCAGACATATGATGTGCCTCTGCCAACTCACGTTGGGTGGGATTCATCTCACCCAACTTTATACGTCTGTAATGCAGACGTCTGCGGCTTCACTAGTTGCACTTGGCTGCTTCCACAGCTGATGGAGACAAATCACATTTTTGAACTATAGTTCATCTGACTTGTTTTGGCCATCTCCTTTAGGATGATGCCTACATTTGGCCAGATAAATTCCACTGCTGAGCTTTGGCTCTCTCTTTAAAATAGAGATAAAACTGAGGGTTTACTCCCCATCTGAGGGTTAAGGGAGGTTGTGAACGCCTGGGTACCGTTTAAGGTGCCATGGGTAGGTATGACCACATCCCAAAACTTATTGTTTAATTTCCTAAGCTTCTAATGACATATGCTGTAGTAATACATTTTGTACACCCTGAGATAATTGTCGTGTTGAATTATGGCAATTATGATGTACCTAGACAGAGACACTAAAATTTGGATAAATCAGAGTATTGGTGGCCAACTGGAAACTCATGAGCTTCTCCACTAGCATAAGAAGGTCAAATCTGGTATTAGCTAGATCATTGCTGGCACAGGGCACTCAAATCTTTCATTGTGGGAGAAATAAGACAGTAAAAGCTGTCATCACTAGGACATCCTGAAGCTTAGTTTCACACCTCACCCTGATCCATCCCACGATGTACTGGTGGAGACCTGGAGAAGCATTGCCATCTCCCACCTGTGAACCACTATGAGCAGTTCCCCTTACTTCTCTTCCCCAAGGTGTGTGGCACAGTCTGAGTGGTTCTTGGAAAACACAGGCTTGTACCTCAAGAATGCCTTCGTGCCCAGACCAGTCAGGATCAGGGGAAGGTCATAAAGAACACCTCCATCCCTTCCACCCAGATCCATTTTGAGCACTTCTGGAAAGCCCTGAAGATAGTCCAACACGTACATTTTTAAAAGAAAGTTACGAAGCCAAACAAAATACCCGTACCCACATAAATGAATTCCACATGCTTTTCAGTGTGTTACTTTAGGATGGATCCACAGATGGTGTAAATCAGAAGAATACTGCTGATTTCGAAGGAACAGCACAGGCTGACCTCTGTGAAGGAAATGCCAGATCTACTTGTTGCAGCATAGTTGGTAAAACACATTTTGCACCAAAACTCTTTTTTCTCCTTCTATTTTTTTTTTTTTTCCTTAATGGGGAAGAAGAAAAATGATCTATATAAATAACTAGACTGTACTGCTCTGTCTAAAAGGTCAGGGAACATTTTACAAGCTGGACTCCTAGCCAGAATTTGTGACCTGTGTTTTTCAAATGCGTCTACAGATGGGGACCCTTTATACAGTAGTTAAAAAATGTGGGAAAATAATAAAATAAGGAATGTTTCATTTGGGAAAAGGAAAAAAAAAAAAAAAAAGAGAGAAAAAAGAAAAAAAAAAGAAAGAAAGCAACCCCAAACCTCTAGTTTGTATTCCTGTTTTTTAATGAATTCAGTACAGGGGAAGCATTCTTTAATTTGTGTGTGTGTTTGGAAGGGAGGAGGAAGGTACTAAGCCTACCGGAAGGATTTGAGTATTTAATAAAAGCAGTTGAAAATAATAAAATTAAAACTAAGGAAAAAATAATAAGGTAGCTTGAAATGTCATCATTTTAATTGCATTTTACACCAATCCTTTCCTGTTTGGAATGCAAGATGGCCTATAAACTCTCTTCTGGACATGACCCAGTTCAGATTTAAGTTAATGGAAAGACACCCTGAGAACTGGATTTGTGGGTTGAGTTTTATATGAAAAAATAGTCCTCTGGAGCTTGACTTGGTTCTTTATGGAGATGGGAGAAGCTCACGGATTTGGATGGGTCATATCACCTGACACTGATTTTGGAGCAGCTGTCTTCCCAGCAACTCCATCTAAATAACTTTTAATTCATGTCACGGAGAACAAGAGCAGGAATGTGTGCAATATATCCACAAGGCCAAGCAAGAACATCTCATGAATATCTCTTGGGGACAAGGTTATCTTTCTCAGTAGGTTTCTGATATTTCTTGGTTTTGGCAGAGGGAGAAGTAATAGACGAAGAGTGTCCCTTGTAGCATTTTCTTTGTCTGTGCACAGATGGGTTTTGCAGTTGCAACCATTAAAGGAGAAAGCTACCTGAAAATGTTCAGAACTCCATCCCACACCTTCTGCAAATGGCATATCTCTTCCTAATAAAATTAAGTAATCAACCTTTTCAATGTATTTTGTAACCAAATGGTAAACCTTCTTTAGCTGTGCCTGTAGCAGTTTCACCTTTCGTTACCAGGGTAAACACTTTAACCTCCTACACAGACCTTCAGCATTCAGACTCCAGCACTAATTATGTTGTATGAAAACACCCATTTTCTTAGCCAAGACTTCCTTCTAGATCATTATCTTCTCTACACGTGGTCCAGTGTGGATCTGTAGACAGCCTCTGTATGTACACAGCTTGCATAATGTGGCTGTCTCTATTTTGGAAAGCCCAGGGTTTCAAAGAAAAAATGGCTTGGAGACTTCCACAGAATCAGGTCATGACCATCCTATTTAAAAGCCGCCAAAACCTATTTTTCCATTAATCTTTCTAAACCTTTTTTAAGGACTACATTTTGTTTGTTGTTCTCAATATCCTATGCAAACACAGTCAGCTACTGAATTATTCTTTATATGAAATAAATTCCATGCTACACCTGTTTTTAACCATATTGTCTGAGAATTTCACTGAAGCAATATCTCCTCACCTTGTTTTTTAAAAGTAAGAAGAAATCTGTATGTTCCTTATCTATCTTCTCCGTACAATTTATGAGCTTTTAAATCTCTATTGCAACTCATTTCAGTTATATTTTTCTTTTTCCAGATTAAAGAGCTATTGTCAGTTTAGTCTTTGGATGAAAACTGACCCACTTTCCTGGTCACCTTTCTCTTCATATAATCAGAAGACATGTAGAGGTCTTCTGGAAAAAGGAAGAAGTCACCGATAATCTAGAAATGTACTCATCTACCACAGCTAAAGAAAGTCCCTCTATCCTTTATTGGAATGCTCCTAATTTATGAAAGCCAAACATCTGCTGTCACATGCTGAAATGAGAGTGTAGTTCGTGCTTGGGAGGTATGGTGCTAATCTGAATGTTTTCTCCCTGTGACTGTAGCCTGTTCCTCCCCCTGTTATTTTCCATGATTACAACTGATTTATGCCACTCCAATATTTTATCCTTGGGGACTTCAGTAACTTTTCTCCTCCTAGCAGCTGCGTATCAGGCCTACCTAGGCCATAACAAATGTTTCCAATAGCTGTGATTTCTGGCTTTTTGATTTGTCTGATCCAGTGAGATTCAGCCCTGCAGGTCAGTGAAATGTTTTTAGGTGAGTTTTTATTGGCTGGAGTAAAATATTTTATTGTATTATATTTTATTTTGAGGAGGCAAGATGCTTGCTTCACAATATGTATTTTTAGAATTGGGCAGGAAATGGTTTTCTCATCCAGTCCTGAAAAAAAAAAAAAAAAATGACATTTGAAAAAATATTTTTTTTCTGTAAAGTGGGCTGAAACAAAAACTATGCGAGTATTTTAATGGAAAGAAAACAGAATAAAATGCTGAGACTTCCCCAGTTGCTGTGGTAACTGGACTACTCAGAAAGTTTCATAATTTTACAGTGTGTAAGCTTTTCCTTAGTTATAAACCCAAACACATTTTGCAGTGTTGTTGCCATCCCTGACATAGTGAGTTTAAGTTTATTGACAATGAGCTTGCTTTTTATGGCCTCTTAGAAGTTGTTCCTATACCTTAAGTGGTCCACAGAAAGAAAAGCCTCCAAGTCAAGTCCAAATCTTGCTAAGCTGTTTCCCTCAATCTAAGAAAACCACCAGCTCAGTTTTCAGTCTCTTCCACTGAAAATATTTACAGGGAGGACAAAATGGTTAGAATGAGGATTTATAAGTGGGTCTCTTAAAATGTTGAAGAATGATCCTGCCATCAACTTATAATCATCTCTCTAAAGCTTTGAAGCAATCACATGACCTAGAAGTAAGATAACATTACCAAAACAAAGGTTTTTATCCCATCTTTTCATTTTTTAAACTATATTATTCTCAACAAAATTTTCCTCCAAAGGAAAATAAATAATAATAATAATAAAAATAAAAATCAAAGCTGCAAAAGTTCCTTTGATCTGGAAATGTTCTTACTGAAGTTACAATTTCTAATGAAGTTAAGATGGACCTTCTAATGAAATGAAGGTATGGAATGAGCCCTACAGTCACACCTCACCTGGTACTATTACTGTGGTGTCATCCTGAATATTCTCTAAAAATTAAAAATAAAGTCCAAAGTCCAGATCCCTGAAACAAATCTGTATAGAAAACAAAGTCAATGCTAAAGGACTACTTAGTATTCTTTAAGAGTAACTGGAGCAATTTCATGTCCTGTGATTTCTTCTGGGCACAAATCAAAATTTAACGAGGTGCAAGGCTGAGAAAAAAAGGAGTAAATTGAGGTGGCACGTACAATACTGGGATATTTTACTGCTGTTTGGAAAATTATTTGGGTAGTGAACCTTCATGTTATTTCATAAATGTGTCATGGTGGGATAGCACTCCTAGTGCAAGCACTAAGCAATCTGCAAACACATCAAAATGTAATTTTCAAAAAGGAGTCTTCTTCCCTTCCAAGGTAAGTGCAAAGAGCCAAGATTTCACTCAGGCCAGCAACAAGACATGCAGTTGACTACTCAGTTTGGGCTGAAGTTCATAGACCTGTTGGGCTGTTCTGCATCTGTAGAGGAAATAAGGTGGGAGTGATCTTAAAAAAAGACAGGGTAGCCTAGGAAACTAAAACCTGCCCTAAAGGCTTGAAAACCCTTGGTTTCATTCAAGGTTTCCCTTGACTGAGTAACTGCTATTTTCAACTTCCCTGTCTTTGAAGTACTATGATAACCCTTTTCTTATAAAATACTTTATCCTGTTCTCATTAAAAGTAGTGATTAAAAGATTAAACACAGCTTGGACTCAATTTCATTAGATTCATAGTTTGGACTCTAAGAGTTATTCAAAACCTGAGAGATTATGTTCTGGTTTCCTTCTTCCTGAATCCCTGGAATGACATCACCTCTAGCTCTCAGATTTCTACTTCTCTGAATATAGATTGGGCATCAAAGGCCCATTGCAATTGGGCACCTTTAGGAGAGGTGTAAATACACACACAGAGAACTTTAAATCTGTCCTCTACAAGTATATATAAAGAAAGAACTCAGCTTCATGCAAGATCAACTTCTCTGATATCTGGAGATCTAGATTCAAGAATTTTCTGTGCATTTCAGCTCATGTATCTCACTAACTTGTGGACATCGGTGATCTCAGTTTCTCTCAGTTGTTTAGGTCAATGGGTCTGTGCATCCCAGATGCAGCTGAATAAGAGTCAACACATGCAGTATGCAGTCAACACACCATCGGAAGACACACACACATACATGCACACATGCATTAATGCAGAAACAAATACATCTATTAGCCATGAATGTTCTTTTGAATGACTTATTGGCTTTGAATGTTGCAGGTAGGAACTATTTTGTTCTTTATCTTCTGAAGTTCAAGGAGTCAGAAGTTTGGCTGAACACCACAAAGAATTTCTCAATAAAATTCCCTGCAGAAGACCTCAAAGAGTGAACATATCTCCTTGGACTTTGATGGATCAATACCAGCTTTGTGCTCCAGCTTTATATGTTGTCTTTGTCATTACATTCCCAAAATTCACCCTTCGACATGAGCCTACAGCCCAGTTCCACCAACCTCTTCGGACTGTTGAATGACTTAGTTAAATTTTGCAAGAACACCAAGAGAACAGTTTGAAGCAGATGTGCCCTTTCCTGTTGTCATACATAAAATACAAGTAGTGCTGGTGCTTTCTGGGCAGTGGATATGCTTGTCTTTGTAGTCATTTACATTTCAATGAGCAGGTAATTACAGTCCAGGGTGCAGTGATCAGAGAGATGGCCTAGATGTGCTTGGTCCCTTTACAACTGGAGAATGGTCAGACAAACAAGATATTTCATTTGTGGGAGTAGTGGGGAGATTTTGGCCTGTGATCAGTCTTCATTTGTAACCATAAAGCCTCTCAGGGAAAGGGAGCTATTAAAGAACATCGCTGGCAGCTATGTGTTTGCTAATGAGGGAGTCTTTATGGAGCTCCCTGCTGAGTGAAAGGGAAAAGACTGGGTTTTATTTCTTTGTGTAGCCTGTTTGGCAGCTCTAGATGAAATTATGACAAAGAGGCAGAAAGATTAGTGATCGTCAGCAAGTTGGACAATGCAGACCATAGCGAGCCAGGAATTTGATGGGAGAGGGAGGGAAAGTGGAGGAAAATATAGATTAAGGCTGGGTGTTGTGGGGTGGCATGAGCCTCAGTTCTCATTAAAAGTTATCAGCAATTCCATGTGTCAGTTTTTTAATCTGCTCTGGATATTTCACCCTAAAGAACTAAAAACAATGAGGAAGAAGTTTCAATAGCCAAAAATGAGTGATAATTAGAAAAATACTATGAACAGGGTAGAAGCAAATTACTTATAGCTGTATTATTTTATTGTAATTTCTAGTCAATTGGCTGAGGGGGGAAAAAGAAAAAAAAAAAGTAAGCATTTTGGCTGGAGTATTCAATTTCGACATATTTTAAATGATACTTTTTGCCATTTCAGTTTAAAACATATTTTTCTATATCAATTTTATTTCAAAGAGGTTAAAGGATATGAAACTGTTGGTCACGCTGGCTTAACACCTATCACCATGTTATCCCAAATCAACTTTTTAACCTTTTGATTTTTTTTTTTCCAATGTGTCTGCCTAAATCTCTGTTTTATTTCAACCCATAACAACATTTCCTACTAGTGTTCTGGCACATGTTTCAAGCCAAAAAATAAACCATTATTTATCTGTGTCTAATTTGTAAGAACATTTTATAAAGATGGTATAAATGAGTAATACGGTAGAATTAGGATATGAAAAAAATTAGGTAGAATTTCAGGACAAGACTTCTAAAGTTGAGGTTGATTGTTATTAATCTCTCAAGGGAAGATCCCTATGAGTGGGCAAATAAAACAGACCGTGAGAAACATCATTAATATAGACATAATATGGTGAACAATCTGAGTCCACCTGTGGTTTCTGCAGGTAAAATGAAGTAGATTTGGTCACTCTGAGTGTCAGGAGTTTATTGTTCCGTGATGTATGGCATAGATGCAATGATAATAAATAGTAATATTTAAAGGAAAGATCTGACAACCCTTTATGTTTAACAGATTTACTCATGTATTTGTACTCAAATGCTCTGATTGAATGAGAGCTTCACTGAAAACCTTATTCCATCTCCTCCATGTTCAGGTAGGAATGTCTATCCGTAGCTTCTCTTTCTGTTTTATATCTTCTTCAGTTTTCACAGAAAGGTTTCCATGCTGAATACTCAGTCTGACACAGGCAAGGATGTCAGAGCAACTCTGACCACAGTGACATTCAGAAGTGACATTAGCTTCAAAAAAAACTTCCATGCACCAACGCTCTGTGGCAGCAAGCCTCTTCTGCACAAGGGACGCTGCTATTGCTAACTGCCACATCAAGGCGTTTATGTCACACAAAAGCACAATGCCAGGGGGGTCATGTCTCTCATGGACTTTAAGTACCTGAAACATACCCACTGTGATGCCAAACTATGCCTTATAAACAGATTGTGTCATGAGCAGACTGCCATGTCAGTTCTGTCAGGAGCAGACTGCAATGTATGCCAATTGATTCTAATGCAAAAGGCTACTAAGCAACTTGTAGAAACCTTGCCTTTGGTGTTTCTAGATAATTTTGGAGTGGATACAGGCATATTTTCTCTAGCTGAAAATTTGAGTCTCTTTATACATCGCAGTAACAGGTTTTTTTTGGTGCAATAAAAAGATCAGTGCATCAAAGAAGGTGATGACCTGACCCCACTAACTCCACTACATGGTGGTTTGGGGATTTTTGTTTTAGACTGGATTTAGTTTTGTGTCTAGATTGAACATAGCCACAACTCATGTGGTATGAAGCTGTTTTAAGGATTAGTCATTTGTTCAGGTTCTTGCCATGGAATATTTTCAGTTGGAGGACACCTCTAAAAGTTGTCATGTCTAACCCACACAGAAAAGAACCAGCTTAGGTCAGGTTGCTGGACATGGTCTGGAGAAGTTTTTAATATGTTGATGGATGAAGAGCCCTAATTTCCCTTGGCCTCTCTTCCACTATCTGACTAACCTTAAAATGTGTTTTATATTTCCCCATACCTAAGGGGAATTTCCCTTCTTTCAGCTGCTGTCTGTTGCCTTTACTCCTATCACGTTGCAACCCCAGGAAGACTCTGTCTACATCTTTTCCTCACTCCTGTTAGGTAGCTGAATCAGTTCTCTCCTTGACTTCCTCTTCTTAAGACTGAAAACCACTGTCCAAACCTCCTGTTTTCATGAGGGAGCATATGTTGGGGTGCTTGCAGTAGGGTTGCTGTTTTAATTTTCTCCCAAATGGTTGCAGTTTGCACAGTCTGAGCCATCCTACTAAACAAGCTAATGGACAGTAAATGAGGTGACTGTGGGGTTCGCTACCAAACTGCACTTCTGCTGCAAAACGAAACAGCATTGTAGATTCCTCCTATAATTCCTACATTAATTTTTGGAAAGAGGATGGTGGCTGAGTACCAGTCAGTGACTGCTGTTATGATCAGACTCAGTTTTGCTTGTTCTGAAAGATTATTTCTCTGCTGAAGACCAGACACTAAAACACCCTGAGCCTAACACTGTCTGGGCCCCAGAGATGACCCCGTGGAACTATCATGCGTTGAGGAAATTGCAATGATTTTAACAATTCTGTTTTTAAAAAATAGTTGGCTCAAGTTATTACAGCCTTCTAATTCTGCTTCTCCAGCTGCAGGAAGGTCTCCTATGATTAAGAGGAAGAGCTGAAGGGCATGTTTTCTGCTTACCTCCTGCATACTCCTGACCCCAAATGAGTTGGGTACGTGCAAGAGGCACTAGGATACACCAGGGAGGTTCTCTGTTGGACAAGGAGTTGCTTTCCAACACTTCATGTTTCCTGAGCAACACTAAAGTGGGATTCTTCAACTTAATTTCAGACATCTGCATGTCATCAGATGAATGACATGCAAAGAGACCACAACATGGGAGGAAATATGGTCCTCTCAGTATCACTGCAAATGTTCACAATGTTTTATCAATTCATAGATGTTCGTGCCAAAAGGGATTAGTAGACCATTCAGCTGGACTTATTGTATTACACAAGACTTACAAGTTCACTCAGTTTCCCTCATTGATGAGCCACAGACAGATTTTGCAATGCACAACAAAATGCAGCGTTAAGCTCTGGTCCCAGGCACATCTCTCCCAGTCCCAGATGTGTCCTGATCCTCTCATGAAAGCAAAGTATGGTAGCCAGAAATAAATAGGTTTTGTTTTTATAAAATAAACACTTGGTGTTTGCAAAATAAAACATTTTATCCTAAACCATTTTTGAAGAGATAAAGGGATATTTTGAGAAAAGCTTTTTTTTTTTTTTTTTTGAGGGGTTTGCTGGATTACTTTATTGTTGTTGTTCAAAGCCATAATGTTTATGGATTTCAGTTGCCAAAATCCATTGGCTATAAAGTGAAAATATAAACTGTTGGCTGCCAAAAGCCCGAGATTTAATATATATAAATATATATATATGCACACATAAATTGCTGAAATTTTGCCTTTTTTTTTTATTATTTTTTTTAATGAAACACAGAAACTTATTTGGGGGTGACAGCAGGGAGTATTTTTCAGTTCATTCCAACTACTATTTCTATGAATACATCCTTTTGCTTTCTGATGCTAGAAGGTGTATCTTCCAAAATCCCTAGCATTGCTAGGAAAGAGTGTTTAATTAATGCAGAAGGATTTAATGAGTTTATAGTAGTCAGTCATCTTGTGATAGAAGTAGGAGGAGGAAGGCATGGTGATGTTTTTACACTGAAAGAGAAAAAATTTAACTTGCATCATTCTTCCTTATTTATTTTAAGCATCACCATCTGGCTTGTAAATCTTCATCTTGGCTGTGAGGGAATGTAGCCTTCCTTTCTAAAGTTATGCTTTTCTGGAGATTTAAAAGCAGGAGGAGGAGAAATATAGTTAAGAATGTAATCTGAATCCAAATACAGATGTCTATTGAATCTAAATACACTCTTGGCTCTCCAGAGACATTGCTTGGAAGTTTCAGCAGACCTTTTGCTCTAATGAAACTTGTGAATCTGTCATGCTGAGGTCCTGGATCAACATTAGGATTAGCATAACATTGGTGGCCTAGATGCAGCTTAACATCAATAGGTGACTTTGAGTAGTGTGAAGCAAGAAACCAAGCACGCATTCCTTGTAAATGACTTCCAGCACAAATCTGATTCATTCATAAGTTAGCAGACAACTTTTCCACTGGCCTGGGATCAGAAAATTAAGCTTTTTATTCACTCTTCCTGTTTCTTATTTGATCTCCATTCTTAAAGACTGTCGCCTTGAAGTTTTGTTGGCAAAATATGTGATGAAATGAAGGATGGAGGACAGCAGCCAGATGATCATCCCATCACTGCCTGGTTTGGGACAAGCAGCAATGACAGACAAGGGAGGTGGAGGTATAGGAAGAAGGCGCCAGTTTTCATGGAATCTCTTTTCTGAATACTTTTCAAATGTAAAATTTGCATTTGCTTATAGCAGGAGAAACCTCACAGCTTGTTCACTTCATTGTGGTTCCAGTTCCATGGATATGAGAGATTTTCATTTTTTAACCTCCCTCAAAATGAACAAACAAAGAAACAAAAAAACAACCCCACAAACCAATCTTTATTATTATTATTATTATTATTAAAAAAAATAAACATCAAGATATCTCTAGAGATGTGTCTGTTATCACTGGAGCATAAGAAATAATCAGGCACAAAGCAGGTGCCTAATCCCAGTTCAACAACTGACACAGTGAGTGGGCAGCCAGGGACACTTAGAAGAAGACTTAGAAGCTTGGACACACAATTGAATTTGTTTCCCATTAAAATGTAAGAAATATGGTCATGTTAGCTTCATAAGAAACTGTTCATATTTTCTCCCTCCCACACAGCCCATGTTTTCTGCTATTTGCTGTTTTTTTTTTTTTTTTTTTTTTCTCTTCATTCTCTCCACTCACAAAAAGATACTTGTACTGCATTTAGTTCTAATTTGAAAATCAGGTTGAAAACCGGGGAAGTATTTTAAAAGGATTTTGCTTGGCTGTATTATCTCTGGCAGGTGCAGAGCCTCTGCTCTATCATATGATGGAAATGCAACCCTCCTTCCACGTTTGTGTTGCCATTATTCAGTCTTTGCTTATGGAAATGGTGATGTATGCATGCGTGGTTGTTCTGGATATGGATGTGCAGGCTGGCAAACTATGGGTGGGAGGGTGGAGAGACCCGTGCTCTAGCTGCTATGACCACCTTGACCTATTATATTAATAAAACTCTTTGTCTCCTTTGCAACCAGTGAATGGGGAGAGAAAAAAAAAAAAAAAAAGAAAAAAAAAGTAAAGCTACTGTTTTAAGTTGTGTTTTTAATTGACTTTGCATGAGCATAAACAGATAGATTAAGTTCAGATACACGTGGACTCAATCTTTGCTTTGTTATAATAGAATAACAAGATTAAAGTGATTACAGTAGATACAAAATATCTGGTCTGTACCAAAGCATGTGAGGCAACGTCTCATGAAATTATTCTTGCCATATAAATTAAAATCAGCCTCTCTGTGAGCAGCTGCACAGGCCGATCATTAACTGAAAGGCTGAAAACAAAGAACAGAGGGTAATGAATCATGCAGAATATTACATGGCATTGCGGGAAAGCAGTTTAGTGGAATATCCACATGGATCAGTGTTAGTTAACATCCCCATTCATGATCTGGCAGAGGAATGCACACAAGCATGAATGAAATTCGCAGATCTTACTCAAGCGGGGAGTGCCAAGTATATCTGTGAGGACAGAGGATTAGTGGCAAGGGGCCAAAAGAGGTAAGGAGCATGGATAGCCAACAGCGATCCAAAATGATAATCAGTGGAAAGGGGAGCTGGGAATTGCCCTTGCCAAAAGAGATGTAAGGGAGAGCAAATTAAATGAAGCTGCACAAAGCAAAAAGTAAACATACAGGGGAAAAAAAGAAGCAACAGCACCTCTCTGGACCCATTTCTATACAAAAGGTGAAGAGAACTCCCAGAGTTTAAATAAATAGGGGAGACACAATGATGTGTCAATTCAGTCCTTAAGCAACTGTGATGGGAAGGAATTCCCAGCATTTGCTCTTCCAAAAGCTCAGTAAAACAGTGAGAAGTGTTTTCATGAACATATAAAAAGGAAAGACAGCATACGCTTCATATTTGGGTAATTAAAAAAAGAGAGTGCTGCCTGATGAGAAGAGTCTGTTGATAGCCATTGCTTAGAGTCAGCATGGGTTTGAATGCCACAGGTAAAAGGTCTGCGAGTGCCCATGGACACTCCTGCTCCGTGACACACAGGTGTTGAACGTGCTGGTCCTGGGAGGCTGCCAACAGAATGGGAGGAAGGTAAAAAAAATAAATCAGTATGCTGGAAAATTTAATGGAGAATGATCTTTTTGCAAGGGAGAAGAGCTGCAGTTTCCATGAAGTCTCCTTGGATTTGATGATGGTTCTTAGCTCGAAGATACTCAGTAGCTGGCAGGCAAATAATAATAACAACAACAACAAAACAGCAACAACAACAACAATAATAAAAATAATAATAATTTGACCAGGTTTTGTCAATCAAAGGGGCACTTCCTACCCTCCAATTTCCCTAGCAACACACCATGCATTAGTAGCTTGTAGAGATATACCCCAAATGGTGCACTGGTAAGTCCATGAATTCTAGTTGGCAAGCAATGACTTTGCCAGACATACAGTGGGTAACAGGAGTAGACCGAGGAGAAGGGAAAGGGGTGGAAAGGAAAGACCAAAGCCAATGGTGAGAGGAAGTAAGGCATTGCTCATTTAGATATTTTCTTAGACTCACTTTTAAAAGCAATGTTCTCATTAATGGGTTTAGACAAACACAATAAAAAGGCAATCTTGCTAGACAACTGTTAAGGTTGTTTGTCAATACGGAAATGTTGGAAAACGAAAAAGAAAACATATTTATCCCTTGATATGGCACAGTCTGTGGAGACCAGTTCTTCATACTTTGATCCTTTGATTCTGAGAAAAATATATATATAAATTACAGAAGTATATTAACAGTAGAAGGCGAGACAGAAGCAGAAAGCTCCCTGCCTATGATGGATCTGCAAAAGAGTAACTATATTGAGATGTGTGGCATAAACCTGGCTTTAAAATTCAAGATTTGCAGTGCTTTAGGTATGGTCAGAACCTGGCCTGGCTTGTGTAGAGATTTTCATTAGGGGAAAAAGAATTTTAAAATATCATTTCTAAGGGAGTGAGTGATGTGGGGGAATCACTGTTTGACACCTATTCTTACATACTTTTAGAAATACAGAGCTTCAGCTTTTTCAAAATCAGATTTCTCTCAGCTCTCTGCCTGCCTCTCTCCTTTCCAGCACTTCAGGTTAGTCTTTCTCCTGCAGCCTCGCAGTTCTTATCAAATTCACAGACGATATAGGTTGAATTAAAATTATGAGCCCTGATCCCTGTAACTTCACCTCTTCTTGCAGAGCAGCATCCCAAGTGAGTCAAAATGGCACTGAGATCTGGTTCTGACAATAGGCACAGCTGCCACTGCTATCAAAGCTCTTGTTTGGCTGAAATTTTCCAATATTATTGTGTTTCAATGCATTTTTTATTGTTGTTTTGTTTTATTTTGTAGAAAAACACAATTTATTTGTGTGTGTGTGTGCACAAATTTTGGCATTCATTATCTTGTCAAGAATTTATACAGGGAGATAGACAGAAACAGGCATAGATCTATTAATTCCAGTTTTTGGTGGTGTCTTGGTATTGTTGTTGACACTTGTGGGGAAATAAAGCAATTTTTTTTTGCACGTAATGTATTCCAAATTTCTTTCCAGTCAATAACGTCTGCATCAGCCATACTAAGCCATGCTTAATGTGGCCACTCTATTTCCCTGGCAGACTGTCACACAGAGTATACCTCAGATCCCAAGCCTCCTGCTCCAAGTTCTCTCATTATGAAAATTACAGGGTACATCTTGGACTTGTTTGTCCAATCTGAATGGCTGTTATTCCCTCCCTCAAACACCCAGTTATGAAAGTCCCCTCCTCCTCTAAGGCATACACTCACACGCTCACACACACATATTACTCAACAAGACCCTATTTTAAATGCTAATAAATGTCTACGGCTGATTTTGTTTGCTTTTCTGGTTAACCATCTTTACTACTCCACCTCATCATCTCTTTTTCCAGGAAGAATGTTCCATGTTCACCCCACAATTAAATTCCAGACAGCCTGTGAATTCAGCACAGAGGGAGTTCTTGGGAGATTTCATCTATTATGAAAGATAGATGAAAAAATAACAACCCTTGGTTGCTTCCAAGGTGTACAAACTATATTTGACCACCCAAACACAAGGCAATGTTCCTTCCATTTATAGGAAAAATAAAAATAAAAAGCCCAACTCAGACACTATGGGAGCCTCTTTTTTTTTGGAAAGGCAACAGGGTTTAGTACAAACCAAAACCAGAAAAGTTCAACCCAAACTATGAATGCAAGAAAGGGGGCATATGTGGTTTGCTACTTTAATAAGCTCCCACCTGATCCCAAGAGAGTTATTTATATTTTAACTACATATGGGACATAGGATCTTTATCACAGAACAGCAATTTACAAATTACAACATCTACTTCAAGGAAATTAAAATTGGATTTGGCTGAAGTATAATCACACTACTGTCTTTTCTCAAGGTCTTCTTTATTCTCTGCTGGACTCACCTCCACAGCCCACCACTAACCCAAAGTACCGGTTTGAAATTCCACATATAGGACAGCAAAGCTGTCACTGCTGTCAGCCTAAATGTTCTTTCATTTAGAGATGCTCTAGCAAGAATTACATGAAAGTATGGTGAAAAAAAATAAATAAATCATTTTGTCAGGAGAAAAAAAAAATAAAAAAAAAAAATAGGAGAATTCTGCCAAGGGAAGAAGCCACAGCAGGATGGAGAATTATGAGGAAAGGAGGCAGAAGAAGGTAATAGCAGCTGCATTTAGGACAAACGGCTTTAACTGCCTGAGCAGATTCCCCACTTTGACTCAGCATAGACACAATCCTGGCCTTGTAACTCCTAACCACAGCACCTTTGGCTCATGACGCTAAATGAGGAAAAAAAGGACAGCCAGTGCATCTGTAATGTTCCAGCTTGCTGACAGGCTGGCATGCTTTGGTCTTGAATTACTTCATTATCTAGTCCAACAACCCTGCTTATAGAAAGGTCACCTACAGCAGGTTGCCCAGAGCCGTGTCCAGATGAGTTTTGAATTTCTCCACAGATGGAGACTCCATAAAACCTCTGGGCAACCTGTTCCAGCGTTTGACTACCTCGTGATAAGGATGTTTTTTCTTCTGTTGAAGCAGAGTTTTCTCTATTTCAGTTTTTGTTTACATGGCCTCTTGCTTTGTCACTGGGTACCACTAAGAGTCTGACTCAACCTTCTTCACTCCCACCAACTGGGTATTTCTAGATAAAGATAAGCTCCCCCTGAGTCTTCTCTACTCCCAGTTGGACAATCCCAGCTCTTTAAGCTTTACCTCATAGGAGAGATGCTCCAGTCCCTTAAAGGTATCTTGTGGTCCTTTCCTGGACTTGCCCCAGTGTAGTGAGGAGCCCAGCACTGGGCCATCTGATGAGGTGTGTCTCACTTGTGTTGAAAAGAGAGGAAGGATCACCTCCCATGACCTGCTGGTAGCTGTCTTCCTAATGAAGCCCAAGATGTTGGCTGCCTCTGCCGCAAGGGGACGTTTCTTGTTCATCGTCAGCTGGGTGTCCACCAGGATGTCCAAGTATTTTCCTGCCAAGTTTCTTTTCCAGCCAGTTGGCCGCCAACCTGTACTGATGCAATGAACTGAATGAGCTGGAATTCCAAGACCTACTCAGCTCATTCTGTAACACAAACCAGCCAAACTTACAGGCAAACCCAGCAAAACCCTTGAACTCTACTCAGTGGGCAACACAGACAAACACAGTGATTCCCTTTCCTCTCTCCAGTGTGGGATGAATGGATGAATGGGAAAATGAGTGTTTGTTCCATTTTTTGAAGATGTTCTTATGGACATCGTGCAAGACAGTAGAGCCCAATAGGAATAAAAGCTGTGGAAGAACTGAAGTAATGAACAGATTGTTATCATTTTCCCCTATATGATCCCAGAGGAAAGCTACGTATTTTTGAGCTCCAAGTAATTATTACCATACATGCAGAATTTTAGGATATCCTAGAATCTAGACTTAAGGTGTCTGAACTGCAGTTAGATGAGCCACCTGTGTATGCCAGTTATTCACTATTGACTATAAAAATATGAGAAAAATGATCTTAGATTAGACAACTTAATAAATTCAAAAGAAGCTTCTTCAAATGCTGAAAATGGAATCACTGTCTCTAAGTCTTTAGGGTGCTCTTTTGAAAATTTCTCGAGCCATCAGATTGGGGTAAGTCACCCTGAAGAGAAAAGTATTTTTGCAAAACTAATATGGATTAGTAAAATCCAAATCCATTAAACATGCCCCTCAAAAACTATTTGATACCTATTTTATTTTGACATAGATGGAATAGACTATTATTTGGGAGATGAACATAGAGGTAAAAGTATGGTTATATTTTTCAAAGAGATAGATAGATACATGATAGAGGATGAAAAGAAAGGCTGTAACTATTGTTCTGGTCTGATTGAATACCTTACAAGAAGAGTATTGAAGATGGTCATCAGTTCCATGGCATCACCTTATCAGAACCAGGAAGATAATCACCAGAGAGAAGATGAAAATAAAACTGGCTCCTAAAAGCAGAGAAGTTTTAGCTCCACTTAATTTAAAACTTCAGAAGAGGACATTACAAGATTAGGCTAAAAACTTGGAAGGAATTCAGCTTGTGCCGTATGTTATCCAAATGTATTCAACCCTCCTTGACCCTGAGCGTGCAAGACAGCTGGAAGGCAAGCAGTCACAGCATGGAAGGAATGAGGATCTGGTGGTTAAGTCATTAGAGAAGGCCCCAGGAGATCTGCTCTCATTCTTCAGTATGTCCACAGACTCCCCACATGAATGTAGGCAAGCAGTTTAATCTCTGTGGGCCTCCCCTCATTTCTGTGATGAAAACATACCAATGGTCCACATAGCTCAAAGCCAAAACGAGCTGACATGAGTGGACACTGAGTCCAGTTCTGCACAACACAAAGGCTAACTCATTTATTAAACCCAGCCTCTTTCTTGTCTTGTATAGTAAGAGCAAAGCCTTCTCCATGGCAAGGCTTTCTCTTACAGCTTAATTTTAAAAGCCCAGAGTCATCCATCTGGCTGTGGGCACTACACTGAGAAGAGTGAATAAGGACCTCACACATAGTCAAGACTCTTCCCAATTATTGCAGAAAGGCAGGCAAGGAGTATGCCAGATCTCAGATGGGCTGAAATATCTTCATGGGTTACCTGTTTGCATGCACCAGCTCTTTCTCTTACAAGGTCTTGTTATGAGGTCCTTGGGCAGGGATCATGTTTTATTACTGGATATAAGCCCTCTCTATGTTAAATCCTGATCTATGGCTAGAGCTGCTGGGTGCAGTGACCCTTTTCAGACAGAATACTCAGGCAACAGCATTCAAGGAAGGGAAGAGAAATTGAGATGTCCAACTCCAGAGCTGTTTGCAGCGCTGGGAAAGGGCAGCAAGGACTTGCTCAGACCATTTATTTCCAAAATAACACAATCTGTTCACAGACTGCATAGCAAGTACATTTATTTCTTGAACCTGTATGCTGCAGGAGACTTCTGAATGGCCCTATGGAAATACAATGAATAAATATTGACTATTATGGGAGCTTTTAATGTTTTATCTTCAGCAAAAGTAGGTGGAAAAGGTACTTTCCTTTAGCTTCTCTTTCACCTGCTAAGGTCTAAAGTTTCACATACACTGGAGAAAACCTTTGCCAAGGATATGGCATTTCATAGCAGTGTCTGTTTCACCTGCTGCTAGCTCTGAGAACTGCCCCACCTCAATGTAAACAGGCAGACTTAGCAAACAGGACTTAGAGTAGTTTTGCAGTTGGCAAAGAATAGACACAAAATGGAATGTGCACCCTGTAGGGACCAAAAGATTCCACATCTGCACTGATGTCCTCCATCATTGCATTTGTTTTCTGCAAATGATCTGCTCGATTTATACTTTATTTATTTATTTATTTATTTATTTATTTATTTATTTTATGTTCCACTGTTAATTCCCTTTTTAACTAATTCTGTTAATGTGATATTACATTTATTTGTTTCTTTTTTTGTTGATTTCTCTACGGTGTCATGCATAATGAGATGTCTGTGTATGCACAACTGCTCTTTTGTTATCAGTAGCATCCTGAAATTTCCACAGGTTTTTACCTTGTCAGGTAACACCCCACTGGTCAGGATTTGACATGTGCCTACCCTATGAACATGCACTGAACACAAGAATGAGGCAAGGTTTGCAGGGTCATCTTGTCTCCTCACACACAAACACACAGAGATCAAAGCTGATGCTCCTTGGTGGCCACGTTGTCCACAAGCAGCTCTCCAGGTTGAGCTCTCCTTTTGCTAAGTGGGTCTTGCATGTGTGGAGGGTGATAAACTGGGGAGAAGTCGGAGAGCAGTGGTGTAAATGAGCAGGGAGTTATCTGGGATGTCTCTGCTCTCAGAGAACCCAGCCTGGGCATCTTTCCTCCAAATTCATTCTTTTGCCAAAATAGGCTCCAAAAGGCCCCTCAAGTGATCTGATGTGGCTATTCTTTCATACAACTGTCATCCTGGACACAATGTACCTGTCACAAGGAGCTTTGCATTATAGGAATGAGGCTTGTGAGGTCTGAGAGAGAGTGGTGGCACTGCCTATCATGCAGACATGACTACAGAATGAGAAAGAAAGCATAGAATAGGTAGAAGTTTCCGGTGACAAATCCGGAGAGAAAAAGGTAAGAATTGTAAAGCAGCTCCGCTGGGTCAGGTTCAGGGAAACCTTTCTTTTCATTGGCGTGCAGGAGGTGACAGACTGGGACAGGGAAGAGTTGAGTCACTCGAAGTGCGGGAAGCTGCTGTTGGCTGGATGAAAGAAAACAGAGGGCTGCCATCAGCGGAAACAGGAGGTGCACAGAGTGCTTCGGAGCAGAGATGTATGGTCACCATGGCAATCAGCCCACCCCTTCGATTAAACCTTACCCTGCATATAAATAGTCCCAATATAGATAAGGTTTTGTGACGCTTTCAATGTAAACAATCCATTTCAGTTTTTTTTTAATAATGATGCCGACACTGAATTGTTTGGGCAGAAAGGGGTTTGGACTTTATTTAAATAGAAAAAGCGAACATGATCCAGCAGTTTCCACAAATAAGGTAAGGGAAAATATTTTGCTTTGCCCAAGTTAAAGAAAAAAAAAAAAAAAAAAAAAAAAAAAAGAAAATTTGGAATTTGGAGTTATGTCTCTTTCTAAAATAAAATTCACACACATTTGGCTGAAATATGAGCCTTTGAAAATCATCCTTTGCATGAGAGATTTGCAGCTATCATGTAATGCTTCCATTTCAGCTGAGCACACTACATCCTCACTGCACAATTCTGTGGTCAAGCATGTGATGGACCTGGCTTCACAGGACACGTCTGCATCCTCACGGTGACCCTTTGGGAGACAGGGTGGACATCATAGACTGGATGCCAAAAAAATGGATCTGACCCTTCCTTCTTTTGTGCATCTTAACCTATGCTGCTGTGCATTCATCAAGGCTGCAGAGGGCATCCCTCCTTTTCTCTCTTTTGACATCCCAGGGGCGCCAAGTATTAGGAGAAATGGGAAGAAAATCTCACATTCTCCGTGCCCACTGGCTGGTGCTCAGGTGAGCTAGAGCACTAAAGCTCAGAGCTGAGGAAGAAAGTCAAGGGGAAAGAAGGTGAGAGAGGAAGGCTGTGTAGGAAGGTGAAATAGTGGGATCAAGGTGAAAATCCCAGATGAAAATCAAGACCAGACCAGATCAAGACAAGAGCTTTGATATGGGAAATTGCAACAAGGATTATTCATCCAATCAAAAATACAAAGTAGATGGGATTGCAGAATAGTTTAAGCAAGAAGGGACCTCCAGAGGTCCCTAAGCCATTCTGAGGTTCTGTAATACCATTTGCAGCAGCAGGAAAGAAAGCAGCTTTTCTCTTCTTATACTCATCAAGGTATTTGTGGGGAAGCCTTTCAAGTCATGCCTTTTTATTCCCTCTACAATTTCTTTTTTTTGTGGGGAGTACTAACCCAGACACAACCTGATGGACTGCTTCCAGGAAATCCTTCTGCCTGAATAAATTGTCTGGTGCCTGGGACAAGACTCAGACTGCTCAGGTGCCAGGGTCCTTGATGAGGTTCGGTGAAGATTCACTGAGCAGAGGGTGAGATTCATCTCCCACAGCGCACATCTAAAGTAGGGCTGGTGCAGGATGCCTCCAAAATGTCTATTTCTCACCGCTGATTGTAAAGTGTGGGATAATGAGCTCAGCTGGAGACATCTACATCTACATCTGACATTATCAACAGCTAAAGCTAGCTCAGGAGACAACTGCTTCCAACAAGACCATGTGCGGTTTGCTTACCACCTGGTCATGCATTTTTCATTGCGCATTTCATTTCTTCCCTGGGGCTGACTTTTGAAATAGCAGAAAGCACAACCTTGACGTTGCCCTTTAAAAACTCCCAACTTGAAGCAACACCAGGAGCTTGCTGGTGGTATTTCCTCTCTAGGTTTGTTTTCCTGTGTTAAGCCCGGGACAGGGTCAACCACTTAAAAATGTTAACAAGGGTGAGATTTGCAGTGGCTGTTCAACACAAAAGGCATAAATGTCGTGCAAGAGGGGACAAGGCTCGAGGACTCATGGGTCAGTGCTCCCATTGCCTGAACTGGTGAACCAGCATGATTTTGCACTTTTCCTCACTGCTTGCTGTGGGTTCACATTTCTGGTCGGTCATCAGGCAGCTCTGGCAGGAGCAAGAGAACAAGAGAGTCCCTAGCACTGTGCCCTGCCTGCCAGGTGGGCTGTAGTGAATGTGGTTAGCAAGTGCCTGAGGCAGTTCAGGCAGAAATCAGCATGTTTGCTCTTCCCTTTAAAAGCTCATGGCCTCTACAGTCATGAACTTGCATGGCAATTTTTTTATTATTATTATTTTTTTTCCTGCTTTTTAAACAGTACTAATTTGGTCTAAGCTCTTTTTAATTCCTATATAAAGGCTCCCAGAGCCCCGTGGCATGAAATTATTAGGGATCAGCTGTGACTAATTACATTTTTCGACTTTACAGGACACAGCTCCAGTAAGATTGTTTATTGTTGCTGTCTTTGTTTTTAAAGCCAAGCTGAATTTCAGTTTGGCCTTGGAAGAGGTAAGCTCTCTTGCTTTTCCCATGTGAGAAAAGTGAATCCCATACTTTTCAAATAAAAGCTTAGTTTCACTTAGGCTGCCTTCCCCTAAGCTCCCTGCTACCGAGTGATATGGAGACTCTCCAGTATTTCCCCAGTAAAATGTCTTTTCCTATCAAAGGATGGAGCTGGGCTCCAAAGACCACAGCCCTTGTCTACCTGAGCAAACCTTTCCAGGATGACGTACTCAGCTACAGGGTTTTTGCTTGTCTTTTCCCACCTATGCCCAACTGACAACTGATAAAACTATTCTTAACCCAGTAAATGTTAGGAACCGAGCAGGAAAATCACACTATCGGCTCCCAGAGCTCTTTGTTTTATGTGATTATGTCTCGTTGCTCTTTGTTGCAGTGTAAGCTGGTTCTAACACTTCATGCAAGAGTTATTTTCACCAGTCTACCACGGCACAGCCACGGTATTACATCTTCATCTGGCAGAGGTATCTGTCTGTCCTGCTGTGTGAGTGTTCATTCATGTTAATTGTCAGTGGGGTACTTGAAGGATGCCAATTAGCCAGTCTAGCATCACCACCCACTACATCACACAGTTTTCCTTATATCCTCCAGAGCATAGGATATGCCACGGTACTATCACAAGCACTGATTCCCACACGCAAAACAATCTTTTGATGTTTGATAACTGTTAATGATAAGAGGTTGAGCACTATACATGCTAGCAGTCCGGTGGCTCAGAAGCTCTGTTTTTGACCACTTTGTGTGTTTATGTGTTGATATTACACTCCAGCTAAATATTTGTCTGGTATCAACGCAGTTGGAGATTTACTTGTTCTTCCCCTAAAAGTGACACTGAAGGGGTTAATCAAGCCAGGCAGTTGGAGCAGACATACCACAAACCTGTTCCCTTTAATTACTTTGCAGGGCAAGAGGAGAGAAATATTGCCTCTAGGATCAGAGCGCTTTATGGCAGGGCAAGTGGAATAGACCAGGAAAACAGCATCACTAATTAACTTGCAGTGAGCTGCAGCACAACCCATGACTTCGTGAGGAGGAACCGAAATAGCTACTGAATTGCTCTCATGACCTTGTTATCTGGTGTTTCTGCACCAAGGGAGGACATGGAAGAAAGGAAGGACTTCCAACGTGAGTGAAAAAACAGATCAACTATGGCATCTTCTGCTGCATGGACTTTCCAACCACATAGCTCTCATAAATTTTGTATCTCTCCACCCCCACCTGCCAGTCTTGTAGAAACACTTGGGTGGGATTCATTCCACCCAATTTCAGATAGTTGCATCTGAGCTACTGCATAGGCTGCTTTTGTACCACTGAAGAGAAATAGTCCTTTCCAAATGCCTCTTAAATAGGGCGTAAGTTGCCCTGTTTTAGTTTTAATTCTTTTGGACGGGGTGAACTGAACTATCCACATATTGAATGAAAGGCAGTTGTCCAGATACGAGCACTTGGTACCCCTTCAAATGCCATCCCTCACAGGTTTGGCTTCCAGCTGCTGAAAGGTCTTCCATCACTTTGGCAGTGGAGATTTCTCAATTCCCTGTAATGCCTCCAATGGCATTAAGCAACGGAGTCCTTCCTCTGAGTAACTGTGGGTCACCCATTGCTATGTAAATTCAGCTATTTTGCTGTGATCAGATCTCGTATAACCATACCTGGGCTAGCTTAGTACCACCTACCCCAAAGCCTTCCAGCCAGGGAACTGTGATCTAGTGGCACGTCTTCCTCTCTGCTCAGATGGATTTTGCTTTCTTCCATGCTTACACCAAGAACAAGGCCAGATATAGGCAGAATAAAACCAACATGAGTGTGTCTATCTGATGATGTGTTACGATTTTGATGTCCAGGCACACCTCCTCTGTTATAGAAAGGAGTAATTTATCAGTCCTGACTCTAAAAAACTCTACATAAATAGGTTGAGATGGGCATTTTGAGATGGTTTCTACTGAGAAAGAGAACACCCATGAAGGGAATACATTAGTCTTCAAATATATATCAGGCTATTCAAAGAAGAAGGGAATAATCTGTTCTCTAAGACACTTGGATACTAGAGTAAGAAGTCACATTCTTAAAATAAATAAATATATAAATATATCAGATTTTAAGAAAATCTGGAGTGAAAAGTGAGGCACTGGAAATAATTGTTTGCATGTGAGTATGGAATCTCCTTTACCAAGTATCATCATTACAGGCAAGTTTGACAAATATCTGTCAATAATGATGTCACCAGAAAGAAGGGGTTAATTAGCTCTCTGGAGAGTTTTCTTCTGTTTTGTGATTTTGTGATTCTGCTCTGGACGAGGGCCAAAACCACAGCAAGTCCCAGAGTGGGTATTTAGGTGGATAACAAGAATATTCAGCGTAATCACATTTAATGCTGTTATGAATTCTGGAAGGACTAGGAAGCATTTTGATTCAGGATTTATGTTTACTGGGCTGGCTTATGACTAGATCTCAGTTTGGGACAGATGATTTTACATATGCCAAAAGGGAATGTTACAGAATTTAATGTGAGATTTTTAATGAACAGCAGGGAAAAAAGTCCCAAGAAAATGTTCTTATTCCTTCTGCTCTGCCCTAGAGAGGAAGAGGGAAGTCAAGGTCAAAAGGTTGACCTAGCTCCAAGGATGAATTCCCCTTCTGACGGAAGACTCCTTTCTAGCTGGGGCTAATGAAGAAAAGGGAATAGGGGCAGAAGAACGGAGGAAGTTAAACTTCATGTAGTCAGAGATGATTCTTTCACCTTTGCCACTTTCCTTGCTGGGGGCAGACTTTATTTGCTTGACTGACCTCTGCCTTTTCTTGCCTTGATGATCCATGTCTGCCTATCTGTGGCTTAGAAAAAGTTGTCTGGCAAATGTGAAGCACTTAACTAAGTTTGGCAATGCTATTAATTGTGTGCAGGAGCTGAATATTAATTTAGAAAGAGATCTAAGTGGCTCAGCTCATAGCTCACTTTGAACACTGCATCTCAGCAGTCTTTGACTTCATCACAATTAGCTAGTGCTACCTACACATTTTCTCAGAATGTGTTGGAAAAAAAAAGAGATGCTCAAGCAGGCATATACAGAGCTCATCTACTGTTATTTCAGTGAGCTAATACAAGCTGGAACAAGGTAATCATTTTGTTAGGGCCACCATTAAAAATGATTCAGTAGACTAATACAGTTCAAACAGTCAAACTAGTGCGGTAGATAATGACCTCCAATTAGGAGAAAAAGAGTAAAAAGAGTGCTGTGGGAAGTCAGAGAAGATTTTGAAAGGCTATGTAGTTCATTTCCATGTCCTTAGGCAGAAACAGCTCTATAAGCCATCCTTGACTGACATCTACCCTATAAAGATAGCCATTGTGGGTGACTACTGCTCCAATCAATCAGTTTAATTGTATCACTACCTTTCCATTACAAAATTTGTCTTAATCACCAAATTAAAACTTTTTTTTTATTTTTTATTTTTTTTTTATTTTTATTTCCAGGGCTTCCTGACCTGGTCACCGTGGACGCAGAGGACAGTTTTTTCTCTTCCAATCTGAAGACCATCCTTTAACACTCAAAAGCTGTTTTCTTTTATCTCCTCTGGCCTCTTTTTCTTCACCTAAGGAAAAGAAAATTATTTCAGCCTTTTCTCTTAAGCCATGTCTTGCACTGGGTCTATTAAAAGAGCAATCAGTTTCTTGTCAGCCAAAAGTCCCAGGCATTACCATGGACATTATTATTGGAGTGTTACAGTACAGTAACAGTCCACAGTAGCCGAGCAAACACTTCTTTTTCCTCCTCTTCCTAGTGTATGTCCAATTTTATAGATACAAGAAGTGATAATGCCACAGTCCCTCCCATAAGACTGTCCTTGAGCTCTATGTTATGGTGAAAATAAATAAAAATAAATCTTACCCATGCTCAACCTTCTGGACTACAGTCTGTATTTCAATAATAACAGCAACAAAATTGTTCAACGTGCAAGCTATGGAGAGAGGTTTCGATTTTGGAAGAGGGAATAGTTGTATAACCACATCCATCAGGACACACTTCATAGAAATATGCAGTAAATCATCCAGTATTATTTAGCCTCTCTGATCACATAATCTTAGCAAGAAAACTGTTTCTAGCTTCTCGTTGGATATTAAAAGTCTGCGTTTTGTACTGGCAAATGGTTAGGGAACTCATTTAAAGTCCTAACTGCACTCTTGCCTTTGGATCAGCAAGTGAATGGGGGGTGTGTGGGGGGGAGAGGGGGAATCTACATTTTTACCAGAACACAAAACACCCACAATTACCCACAATTAAGCAACTAGATTGTTCCGAGAACATGTTAAACCTGGTGTTGTGTCCACTACAAACAAATATTTCTCAATTTGAAATTAAACTGCCATTCTCTACGGGATTTTAAAACTAAATTTCTAGTCTTGGAGAGTTTTGCAGGCTCCCTCGTAAGGCAATACAGTGACAGTGGCATCTTCAGAAAGCAACAGAGTCTACTGAGTGAGAGATGTGTAAGAGAGGCAGTGAGACTCACACTTGGCGACGTGCATGTCTCCAAGGATTTCAGACCCCTTTACTTGCTTGGACTCTCTGGTTCCTTTTGACCATGGTGGCTTTCACCTTTACAGAGTAGTTCATCTCACCTCTTTAAACCCCCGTACTGGGCTGAACTCAGCTGTGTCCTGGGCTTGTGCTCATCGTAACTGTGTTAATCGTGCATGGATGTGGTGTTGTAGAGACTATGCAAGGTGTCATCATGGAGTTAGAAAGTAATCCATGGCCATGCTTGGTAGGAGTTGCTTCCAAACTGATGCTTTGCGCCAGTAGAGCACCACTGAGGAAGGAGCAATACTTTGCATAATAATGTCACGCTATGTGACAGTGGGAACAACATCACGTCTGCCTTGCTACCACACATGAGCTAAGACTTACTTACAGGTGAGTCCCTTCATTAGCTTGGAATTCACTCTTAGTCTCACACTTCAGCACTTTTTCAGGGCAAAGCCACTAACCTGCCATCTTATGGGACAGCGAGTAAATACGAAAGTCAGCATCCCTGAGCTGCCACCCAGGAGATCAGGTGGTGATCTGAGCCAACAGAGCTTGGTTAGGTCACTCCTTAGGAATCTGTTCTGCCCTTTCAGTGTTAACCTCTTGGAGAGTGGAAACTCTCCTTTATCATGGCTTTTGTGCTTTAAGATGAGGTCTTGGGGTTTTGCCATGGGAACAGATTGGCGTGTTCCCTCATCCACATTCTGTCTGAGAGATGCCAATCACAGACAACAGTCCTGGGTGAGGAGTTGGAGGCATGAATATCTTCACATTCTATACCTAGATTCACCTGTTCAGGACCATCCTTGCTTTGTTTTGAACTTGCCACCACAGCTTCTCCGCTATTCTTAATACTCCCAGTTCTTGTATTGAAAGAAATAGTAAGCAAGAACAACCTATTCACTTTCTGTGGGCCATTCATATCCTCTGTCACATTTTTCTGTCACATCTTTTCTAGGATAAAGCGGTCAAGTGTATTTGAGCATTCCTTATTCAAAAGCAGTTGGATCACTTTACTCATTCTTGTCACACATCCTTCCAGACAGTCCTGCCTACAGCTTTCCTTAGCCCCTGTCAGCAGAAAATTTACCTGATGGATAAGACAAATGTTTAATCCAACAGTAGAGATTGAGAGGGTGCTGAGGGGAGCGGTCTGCTGGAGGACTGCTCCAGCTCCTCCCGTAGCGGCAATATTTATTCACTCTGGTTTTAATCAGAGATTGCAGCCTCCACTTGAGAAGAGGCTTGACTGCGGCTGAGAAGGTGCACTGAGAAATTTCCATTTTGAGCTATCAGCATTTCTGGGTGAAAAAAAAAAAAATGCAGAAAATAATAAATAAACCAAATAAAACAAATCGCCACAGCAGCAACCTGCCTCCTCACCTCGAGCCCTGCAGTCAGACTTTGGGGACAAGGATAAATGCAAACCCTCCTTTAGTCAGCAAGAGCTTCCTGAGCTCTTGCTGGGTTTTGATGAGATCATGATAAATTTGATCTCTGCTGTGGTTTTTGATAATGGGCCATGAAAAGAACAGGAGGGAGAAAAAAAAAAAAAAAAAAAAAAAAAAAAAAGAAGAAGAAAAAAAAACCACCACAACCGGCTGGCTTCCACAAACAAACACTGCCCATGACATTTGTAAATACTCAGAGGTTAAGTGAGGCAGAGAACAAACTTCATAATTTCCTGAGCACTTGTCAGAAGCAGGCTTGGCTCAGAGCAGATGAACAGGATGGGGCTGATGGTCTAACTAGGCTGAGATCCGGCCTCCAGACGCTTTACATAAAGGGGAAAGATGCCCCCTAATGGGTGATCATAGAATAATCCGGTTTATAAAATCTCTTTTCCCTAGTCCTAAAGACTTCTGAATTCGCTGAAGTGTGGGTCCCTATTTCTCATCACTTCTTTTAGGATCCTGCAAGGAAAAAGGAACCACAAAGCGTTATTGCTCTTCCGTTTTGCTGGCCTCAGCTCTCCTTCAGCCCCTGTTCCCCCTTCTGGGAAAATTGTCCAAAGCCATTTTTTGAAGGAAAAAGGAGAGGTTGGCCCTGTGGAATAGTAAAACCTCCTGTGAGGTACAAGTCATTGTCCCTCCGGACAAGTCATTGTCCTCCAGAGAGGAGCATGGTGTGAAGAGGCAGTGGGTTTCTCATTTCTCAGGGAGTTTTATGGTCCTGTGGGCTCCCTCCATAGCACACAAGGCTGGCCAGCTGAGCCTAAATTAGGTGTAACTGACATTGGTGTAACAAGGACGTTGTTACCCATGTGCATGACAGAAGCAGGAGGTGTGAGCCTCTTCATGGATGCTCCAGATTTGAGAGGGCTTTCTGGGCTATACTCAGAAAGAAGAGATTTTTATACCTTGAATATTTTACATTGCCAAGCAAGGTGAAGGTGATTCATGGCCTTCTGGGTTTTAGCCTCCAAAACCCATTCTTAAAATCTGTTAACACAGAAATATGACGCTATCTGAGGTCTGGCCTCCATTGTGTATTGAGCCAAAACTCCAGGCTAGCTAGCAAGGATTCAGACACCTAGCACACGCCTTTCCTAATCTTGCATCCAGGTGAAAGATGAATTTGTGTGAAGAAACCGTCCCAGAAGCCAGATGAACAAGTTTAAAGCACAATAAAGCCGGGTGGTGGGAACACGAACTCACTTTCCCTGAAAAATGAAAGCTCCCCCCAGAGATGAAATGCAAAACTGGCAAAATACAGCCAGGGCTGTCGCGGTGTAATATACCCCTGTTGCTTACGAAAAATAAAATAAAATAAAATAAAATAAAATAATAAATAGAAATAAAATCTTTTTCAGGTCATCACAGTTGAGCAGAAAGTCCCTCCCCTCCCACACCCCCCTCCCACAACTACCAAGGTGATACAGATCTAAGTGTCAAAGTCCACCTTTAACGCTCATGTGATGGTGTCACACCGGTTTCCTGCTCAAGCTGGTGCAAAACACCTGGGTCACATCGTGCTTTCTATCCAAGGCAGGTTGCCCCGTTGATTGTACCTTGCTAAACAAGACTGGACTTTTGCTGTTCTTTGCTTTTTCTTTTTCTTTTCTTTTCTTTCTTTCTTTTTCTTTCTCTTTTTTTCTTTTTTCTTTTTTTTTTTCTGTTGTTCTGACCTGATGCTTTATGGTATCTAGACAAGAAACCTGCTGTTTCTGTCTTTAGCTAAAGGAGACCGGGGAAACTGTGGTTTTACACCTCTTCTGATCAGGACCCGCCTACTGCCTTGCTCTAACTGCCTTCCGCTGGCACTGTTTCACACAGAACAGAAGCAATCGGACCTTGACGGTGTCACTGAATCAATGTAATACATCTGATGGCATAAGCAATAACGTGCAACCCATCACTTCATTTTAAGGTTATGCTTTCCATAATCATAAACACAAACGGCCGAAGGCAGATTAGATGAGCCAGGTGGGTGTTATCTCTGTTTCAAGAGAAACAGCAGAGCAAAATAATAATAATAATAATAATAATTGGCTATGATTTTTTGCACCGCACCATGGGCACATATCCAAAGTGCGATAGGAACAGACTGGCAAAGTAGTAGTGTTTTACACGCTGTCTTTGATTTGTGTGGGCATTAGGAGCCCCACGTGGATTGGAGAAGGCCAAATTAGATGTTTGGTGCCAAATTCTGCATTCCCTTGTACCCATAAGATGCCGGGTTGGTATTAAGGCTATTTTAAGCTGTCCAGGCTGCAGTCACTGGTCTTGAGGTGAGTGAAAATGTACTTGACACCTGACATATGTCCCAGCAACAGAGCCTCATAAAGTAGCCATCAGGCAAACAGTAGTGGGGCTGTGCCTTCCCTTCCCTTCCCTCCCCTTCCCATTTTCCTTTCCTTTCCTTCCCTTCCCCTCCTTTCCCTTCCCTTCCCTTCTCATTTTCCTTCCCATTTTCTTTCCCTTCCCTTCCCTTCTCTTCCCTTCCCTTCCCATTTTCCTTTCCTTTCTTTCCCTTCCCTTCCCCTCCTTTCCCTTCCCTTCCCTCCCCTTCCCATTTTCCTTCCCATTTTCTTTCCCTTCCCCTCC
>NC_048894.1:1809505-1917652 GCF_011077185.1 Oxyura jamaicensis
CCCCCCCCCCCCCCCCCCCCGGTCCTTTTCCCTTTAATTAGATTATCTTTATCTAAACTTGTGAGACTTTTTTTTTTTTTTTTTTTCTCCCTCTCTTCTTTTGAAGAGGGGAATTAGAGACCAGTTGTGGTAGGTTTTAGCTGCCCAACAGGGTAAAACCACCACAGAAATTAATGTGCTTCTGTGCGTATTGGGTACCCGGTCTCTACTGCACTTAACAGAGAAACAGCGATCCCGAGATGCCCACTTCTAGGGCTAGAGCAGCTGAAGTTGATTTCATGCACCTCGCCTGGCCTTCAGCTGTCAGCGCAGGACACAAAGGTGCCCAAAGGTCCTGTGCTGTATTTGACAGTTCCTTATGAATGCTTTGGACACCCTAATGTGTCCAAAATGGCACTAGAGGTAACAGACTCGCATCTTCAATAAGTCATGGAGCCTCGGGAACAGTTCATAGAATCATCGAAACACATGGCTGGAAGGACCTACAAGATCATCTAGTCCAACCGTCCTCCTATCACCAATAGTACCCGCTAAGCTACTAAATCATTATCTCGTAGCACCTCGTCGATGCACGTCTTCAACACTGCGAGGGACGGTGATTCCACCACCTCTCTGGGCAGGCCGTTCCAGTGTCTTCCTTTCTTTGAGAGAAAATGTTTTTCCTGGTATCTTATCTGAACCTCCTCAGGCCCAACTTGCGGCCATTTCCTTGAGTCCCATCATTAGTTATCTGAGAGAAGAGGCCGACCACCTCCTCACCACAACCTCCCTTCAGGTATTTGCAGAGAGCAATGAGGTGTCCCGAGCCTCCTCTTCTCCAGACCAAACACCCCCCAGTTCCCTCAGCCGCTCCTCACAGGACTTGTGTTCCAGGCCCTTCACCAGCTTCGCAGCCCTTCTCTGGACACGCTCCAGGGCCTTGATGTCCTTGTAGTGAGGGGCCCCAAGCTGAACACAGTGCTTGAGGTGCAGATTCATCAGAGCTGAGTACAGGGGGACCATCACCTCCCTGGTCCTGCTGATTATAATTCAAATACAGGCCAGGGTGCTGTTGGCCTTCTTGGCCTCCTGGACACACTGCTGGCTCATGTTCAGCCAAGCATTGATCGACACTCCCAGGTCCCTTTCCTCTTCACAGTCTTCTAGCCACTCTGCCCCAAGCCTGTAGCGTTACATGGGGTTATTATGGCTGAAGTGCAGGACCCAGCACTTGAACTATTCACCCTAAACCCCTGAAATCTCTCGTCACAGTTCGCAGGCTTCTCTGAGCGATTTCATCACCACCTGCCTGAACTATGAGTAACGGGCAGTAATCGGGGGGGTGAACCAGCTCCGGGAGTTTTCTAGTTATGCCCCTGACCTCAGGTAGGCAGCACACTTCCCTAGGGCAAATGCGGCCCTCAGTTCCTCTGAGAAGGGAATCGCCTACCACAACCACCCTTCTTTCCTTCCTGGCAGAGGCAATCTGCATGCCTGGAGTCAACTCAGCCTTGGTAACCTCTCTGGGGAACCTCCCCTTCAATGTCCAATGCTACGAATTTATTGTTAAGGGGACCTGGGGACATGAGGGAAGCACAGGGGGGGGTCACCCACAGTACTGCGCAGGGACCCTCTCCCCAGCCTCCCCATCCTTCAGGTCCCCCCTCCTCTGCCCAACAGAGGCAGGGCAGGGGGTCCACCACTAATCGTGGGGTACCTCAGCCTGGGGTACCTTAGTGATACAGTTTAGTGGTGGACTTTCTAGTGTTAGTTCTGAGGTTGGACTAAGTGATCTCGGAGGTCTCTTCCAACCCAGATGTCTCTTCGATTCTGTGATCTCTCCGGCGCCTTTCCCTCTGACACAACAGGGTCGACCTCCAGCTCACTGAGACTGCCAGCGGATATCGTGGACTCAAAATGGAGGAGGGACAGAACCCCTGTGAGCCACCACACGGCCTCCCACACCCGGCACCACAGCGCGCTGCCGCCCCCTCCCTGCTCATGGCGGGCGCCGCCCTCCCGGGGGCTGTCTCCAGGCGGAGGGCAGGGGCGCCGCCTCCATTGCCCTGGCAACCACAGCTCCCTGTCAGCCTCTGTCGCCGACAGCCGGCGGGGGCGGCCCGGTCGCGGTGCTGGCCCCTGGCGAGGCAAGGCCACGAGATCCCCCTGAAATCGTCGTGGGGCTACGCCGGCTCCAAGGCAGCCTCGGCTGCCTTCAGCTCAGCTGTGTGGCAGCACTGGTATTTGATTGCCTGATTTGGTGTCCAGGCTTCATTTTGAGTGGATCTCCTTCAGTTGTAATGGGAATTTTCACACCCAGAGCATGCAGTCACGTCACTATTAAATGTATCTTAATCTGTGAGCTGAAGCCCACCTTTATTGACACTACAGTGCCAAGCACTTGTTCACCATCTCCCATTCTGGCCTCCCAAGAAATGGCTGACAGATTTTTCTCAATAGTCTTCTCCAAAAACGTGAATAAATCTGTGCAAATTCTGTGAAAATGGCAAGCCATAGGCTGGAGGTGTGATAAATGATTGAGTCTCAAATAGAATTCCTATTAAAGTTAGCAATTTATTAGAGGGATAAAGGCAAGCAAACAGCACTGGGTGTGCTAGAAGCCTCTGCTCTGCCAAGACGCACACCCCACACTTCCCATTTCGGGCTTATATCCCCGCTACTAATGCATATTCATTGGTGGGCGTGTCCTCCTTTGAGCATGCTTTCTTCTTCTTCTGGAATCTTCTTGAACCTTCTCAACCCCAGCCCCCATGCATGCTCCCCCCCCCCCCCCAGTCTTCTGCCTAGCAACAGCACTGCTCCAGGCTGTTCCTGTCAGGTGGCCATTGCAGAACACAAGGACTACATACAGACATTAACCACCAAATGCAAAAACCATACACATACATTGATCACCAAACACGGTAACTATATGCAAACATTAACCGGCTCCATTTCTCCAATCTTGTGGTTACACAAGGATATATAAGAGAGTCACATTCTATCATGTGGCCCTAGCGTTGCTCTACGCTGACACGAATCAGATGAACACATCTCCCAGAGGGAAAGCTGCGACATCGCAGACACAGCCTGAGTTTGGGTGGTGCGAAATTGTACGGAGGGCAAGGGCTTGCACTGTGCTGGCCCTGGAATCAGGAAGAAACCCGGGGTACAAGGAAACATGTTTTATTCTGAAGCAGCTCAAAGCCTGCGAGAAATAGATGTTAGCTGCTTTTTGCCTTCCTACCTTCCACTTGGATGAAACATCACCACGAACAACTCACTCCTATTTAGGGGTCGAGTCCAGGATTTCTTTTAAAGGCTGTGTTGACGCCAATAAATTAAGTTGTGCCGGGGCATGTTGTACAGCCGTGGTCGGTTATATTCTTAAATTCTTAACACTGGTCCTTGGCATGCTTTTGACCTGTGCCAATTAGTGTTCACATAGACAATTTTTGGTTTTGGCTTGGGCATCACTATAGGCCAGAGGCCATTCCAATACGCTATTTGGATGTGGCCACTTTGGGAGGATAAAAGAGTTTAGCAGTGTGGATGTGTCCAGGTCCTGCCAGTTGGCATCAGGACAAGACAATGTGACCTGGCCCTGCTTAGTTTGCTATTATAGATGCGATCTTTTTGTCCAGATGGCATAAGGAGGATGCCAAGACTGGTTTTGAGCTGTTGCCCAACCTCCCTGAAAGACTGGAAGCCAAGCATTGGTTTCAGCTCTAAAGAGATGGAAACCTCTGTGTGGGCACAAGGCAGAGTTCCAGAGCAGAGGATGCTCAGGTAAAGACAGAGAGCTTACTGCTGTGCCTCTGTGAGCCTCCTGGCTCTTCACATTGTTCCTTCACACTGGATGAGGAGTGACCTTTGTGAATGCCTGAGACGTTACTTAACCTGGGGTTGAAACAGTTGGGTACCTCTAGTGATTCAAGCAATACCGATGGTTCATGTTCTCCTAGGTTGGTTGCTGCGAGGGTTGTCTGCTCATTTAAACTCGGGTGTTTTTGTGTTTCATTCAGTGTGAACAGACTTCTTCTGAGGCACTTTTGAAACGTGCTTTTTTGCCTCCTGGTACAAGACATTCTTACCCACCGAAAAGCGCAGATGACCATCTCGTAGACCATATCCAGTGTGATAAGGGGCAAGACAGAACTCCCTCTCTGACCTGCAGGCAATGGGCACACATGGTGTGCATCCCTGTGACTTAACTTGCTTCTTGCCTGAAATGGGATGCAGCTGGAAGAGCCCTGGGTTAATTCCATTCCCTGGGTGGCACTTGGGAATCTGTGAGAACTCTGCTTGGCCCAGGCCCAAACTTCCCATGGGCTATGCCACCAGCTCAATAGTGTGGTTAATTCCTGGTCAGTACCTGAGCATATGTCCAGCTCATGTTTAATTTACCACTATAAATATGACCTTAGAGTCAAGTTAAAGAATATGAGTACAACCTCATCTTCCATGAACGGAAACATTTATTCAAAATATTATCAGTCCATGTTTTTGGAGGTATTTTTACAAGCACCTCGCAACCTTGAAAACACACAAATCCAGCTCATACCATTTTAAAGATGAACTCTGCAAATTTTCTCTTACCTGGGTCACTTTTTCAGTTGCTCCACATTGGAGAGAAACAATGAGGCTCGCGTTGTCTAATGAGTTACACTCATGTCTGTAGACATTTGTAGTGTTGCTGTATTATTTCTCTCAGAGCACTATGGCTTAGAGAGCAGCTCTAATTTTGTACTGCATGTAGGGGCCCTGTACAGTAATATAGAACTTGAGTAGGCTTCAGATCTCTTGAGCAACCTGTGATTATGGGCTTGCTAACAATTCATCCACTGTGTATCTGTCTAATGATATGGTACATTTGGAAGGAAGATTATATGCAATTTTGCTGCAGCGATTCTTATTTTTCTTCTAAATTTAGGATATCAAGAATGATCTGGAGATGAAGACCACACTCAGCTTTCAGTGGAACACCAATCCAGATTTACATTGGTGGAAGAAAGAGCAGTGACCAAAACAAAACAAAACAAAACAAAAAAGCTAACAGCTCACTTTGTTGCGGTCTGAAGTTAGAAAATTCCTTGTCCATCTGTCACTTTAGAAGCGAATTCAGTTATTCAGATAAATGACCAAGACATCCTCAGAAGTGTAGAAGTGTTCCTTCATAAAAGCGGTGCCATGCCACACCATCCATATTTTCTCCTTAATTCCCTCTTCCTCGTGCTAAATCAATAAAGATGTAAGAAAAGGCAAGAGGGAACCAATTAATTTTCTCAGAGCAATATTATGTTATCCAGGAGGTGTTAGGGACTTACTGCTTGATAGTTTCCACAATATCTCACAAGAACGAACCACATGTTGCATCTCACAGTGCTGGGGATGCATCCCACGAGAGGGGTCCTGAGGCAACAGGCTGAGACACAAGCTACAGAGAGAAGGAGAAGGGTGGAGGAGAGAGGATAAATACTGTGTATGAAGGCATGTCTGGAGCAGTTATCAGTTCATCATCTGACATGGGTACAAACAGACAGAAATGCCAACAAGTGCTGGGTTTATCTGACCTAGCAGAGGAGTGCTTTCTTCATCCCACACCCAAGTACCATGCTCTGTCCCATGTCATGGGAAAAGGCTGAGCAGCTCCATTAGCACCAGGACAGCTGTGTCAAGTGCTAAATGCAAACCAACCTTTAAGTCTGAGTTTTTCTATCCTGACCCACTGGGGGGAAGGAGATGGATACAATTACCTGGCTCAGCAGGTAACAACATGTCTCCCAGCAGCTCAGATTTACAAAGCAATTAATAGTTCTTGGTGGATTTTCTGCCACCTGTGGTCAGTGCTGCTATTTCTGTGTAAAAGTACCATTGCACTTAACAACCTGAGTGGTATTCTTCAATTACAGCTTCTGGAAGGTAGTGCTTTGTCTTGCAGAGGTGGGGTTCATTGGGCTGTGGAAATGCACTGGTGTGCAGGTGCATTTTTAGCATTGCTGTATAATAATTGCATTATTTAACGTGCATCTTGGCCAGTAGCAAATCAAGCTTCCAGCTGTGACTGTAGCTAATTTCCCTGGTATTTGAGGGTTATATACTGGATGGAATGGTGGGATCTAACAATTTTATCGTTAAAGAGAAAATTTGTATTGCATCACAATATTAAACAGGTAAATGTTACATGGGGAAAAAAAAAAATAAATTGATTTTATGTATGGTTCAACAAAACAAGTCCAAAACTTGGATAGGGTAAAAACAATGGTACAGCAGGCTGACATAATAAGAGTGCAGTAAATTTAACAGTTTGATTTCTTTTGGCTAGAAAAGTATTGTGTGACCTTGTTGTTATTAACTTACATGAATTTGGATTACCCACTTACGTACTGCTCCATCAAAAATAGCTCTTTTCCAAATGAAAACACCTTGTCGAGACCAGATGTTCCTCTGACAGCACTGAATATTGTTCAACTGCATTAAGGACAGAAGATCGGCTGCCTTTGAGTTCTGTGCCCCGATTCCTGATACCGTGCCACATGATCAAGATGACCTGGTGGACAGAGAGGATGAATGGATATTACATTGCAAGAAAGACTACCGCTACATGCAGACCATGCATGAGGCAACACTTTTAAACATTTAAACAGCTGCAAGGGAGCATCGTGTTAAGAAACAAGTGTGTATCTCATTCAGTGCTCTTCTGGTGGTCAGCTGAAGAGGTGGGTAAAAGGCTGCTGTTCCTATTAAGTAATGAAGTTGGCACGCTGGCTTTTGTTGAAGGGTTTTGCACGGTCACAGCGTTAAAGGACCTTCATTTAAAATCTGCTTCAACAATCACTCTGCAAGCTGTTATGTTCTCAGCACAAGGTGTTTTGCTACAGCTGCTCAAAACAGGAAGACAAGTGAGATAACCTAGAAAATGTGGTAAACTTTGGCTCTGCCCTCACTCTCACCATATAAGCTCAGACTACCTGGGACAGGGCGGTGGGAGGGAAAGCTTTTGCATGCAGAGGTATGAATGTTTTAAGATGAGTGCCTCTGATAGCTGCCACTGCTGACCACATCCTTCCCACTTCCCGAATCGCTATCTGCAGGCTGTGCTTGGGGCTTCCTGTGCCACTGCTGATAAGGTAGCAGCGAGGCGGCCGGGTGCCTGCCCTGCTGCTCCCCTGCACCAGGAGGTTACAGACACACTCAGTGGGGCCACGGCATCTGTGGGATTCCCCCCGCTGCCATAATGAAGAAGAAAGTTTTTCTGTGCAGTCTTCACCTGACGCAGTGAGAGTCCCACGATGCTGGATTTATAATGTATTTAACAGAGATTTACCTGGGGTACAAGAAATGGAGAAAGTGTTAGAGCATCAGCCCTGTGGCCTAGTGAGCCCCAAACAGGGCCTGTGACAACAACCAGGAGATAATACTTCTCACAAAAATGACAAAAATAAAACTAGGCCGTTAAGATACAATGTGGGATCCCCCCAAAGCTGTGGGTCCTGCGTTTGGTTTTAGCTTTGCTCATTTGAAGTCTGATTGCTCTCCATATGAGGGAAAGGGTCCATGGGTGATTAGGCCTGTGGGGTGGATCTTAGCCTCTAGGTCTCCTCAACCTGCAGCCCCCGGGCTTGCAAAGATGGAGTCCCTTTATCAGGCCTCAGCATTTTGGGGATGTTAGGGGCTTCTCCTCCATATTATCTGAAAAGGAATGACCGCATATTTGTACTTGGCCGCCTCAGTTCTTGGGTTTCCAGTCGTAGGCCTTCCTGTGCACTGCAGAAAGCCCTCCAGGCACCCCAACATCGGTTCTCTGTTTTCTGAGCCTCTAATGAGCAAGCGGCTCTGAACAGCCACGGAGAGGAACTTTTCCACAGTTAACTCACAAGTAAGATGTTTACCAATGCTCTTTAAAGCATCTTTCTTGTCCAGACTTGAGTAAAAATTCAGCCTAGAAGAAATATCACCCATTAATTGGTGTTGGGTCTTTGCAACTCATTAACCAGGACTGGCCTTGTTTAGCTGACTTAATACAAGTAAATTATGTATTGGTGAGAGTATGATCAATACAGCATGCCTGTAGGCAAAAGTACAGATGGGATATTTTCCTTCTCTCGTAATTTATGCATAGCATTATCAGAAATAGCATATTTCCCAGGTGACTAAAGAGGAGGAGATCATTTTCTCCAGAGGCACTATTTTCTTGATAGTGTCTATCAACTGCTACTGCATAGGCAATAGCCAATTAGCTGGCAGATGTAAATAGCTCTCAGATATCTTGCCTGTCAGTGCTTTTTTGACTAATGCTGAATTCAGTGACTCATTTTTCACCTTTGAAAAACATAAGGATGGTAAGATAGAGGGAAGGTGTTCTGATGGAAGGCGGACCATGTCTCCTCCACCCTTCGGCGCGGAATGACTACTGATGACCTAAAGAGCTGAGGCCAGGATCAGCAGGTCTGGGTATGCTGGGAAGGAATTACGATGGATGAAAGTACCTTAAGTGGTTGTCGATAGAGCAAAAACAGAGCACAGCGCCTGCTATCCCATTCCTTGGGAGGCCTAGCCAGCTGACTGAAGTCAGAAATCAAGAACAGACTGATATCAAAGCCATTCTCTGAAGGTGCCTGGCCAAATATTGACTGCATGGAAGAATTCATTATTTTATTGATCTTCAGCTTATTCCGTAAGGTGGGGCACGCTGAGGAGCTGGCTCACCTTGACATGGGTGATAAAGAGTTTTGAAAACCAAGAAAGACAGGGAACTTATTAAGAAGATTAGTAAGCACCAAAATAGTTTAGTTAAGGACTATTTCTAGAGATGGTATTATCCTGAATAAAGCAGTGTAAGAATTACATAAAGATAGTTCAATTTTACAGTACTTATCTTCTGTTCTTGTATTTGAGAAAAGCACAAGGCTTTTTTTCTCCAGGGAATCATCTTTCCAAACGAACCAGGATACAATAGTTCAAAACCAAGGCAAAGTGTAAAAGAAAGAGCAATGGTTGGCCAGGATTTCCAAATGTGCTGCATCACACAAGAGAAAGCTCTTTATCGCTATGTATTTGAGACCCCTTGGTTAAGCTGAAGGCATTGGTGAAGTCATACCAAGTGTGCTGGTGTTTTAAGAATGAATTTTTGGCTAACAGGCTGTCTGTCTGCCTGGATTACCTATCTTTTTAAAACTGTTGTGGATTATTTCAAAGCTCAGAGGAAGTTCTAGAAATCAGTAGACCCTAATTCTGTTGTTTGGGGGAGTGCTGGAAAATCTTGATTCCCTTCTCAGACCTCTGAGAGATGGTGGGGAAATTCTGGCAGTTTAGGGCTATGTTAGAAAAACTGCTGTTAGGAATACTGCTGGTATAATTGATGCTAGCTGAAGGGGAAGAAACAGACTGGATGAGCTCTGAGGTCCCTTCTAGCCCTTGTCTTTTCAGAAGCTGCTTCTTCGAGCCCTTGATGTGTGAATGGATGCTCTATGCAACCCTGGAGCTGGTTGCTGGGAGCCCTGCAGGCAATATATACTCTGTGTCAGCCATTAGCAAAGTCAGTTAAGCATTCTTCCTTTGAAGGGGTTTTGTGTTTAATCTTTATTTGTATAAATTTGTCAATTAACAAGTGTTTTGTGCCTGATGCAAATTCCATTTAAGTCAGGGGAAAAACTTTTCTTTCAATTCCAGTGATCTTTCAAAAGGTCTTTCTATTTTTTCTTGTGACAAATATACTGACAGCACATTCCTGTTGCTAGAAAAATTGCAATATTACAGTCTTTTTTTGTAGAACTACAAATGTTTCCTTTATAATTATGGCGCAGAATCAATCTTGCTATCTCGTTACTGCATTCAGGGCTTGTATATGGCTAGTCATTTCTGTGTTCCTTTTTCTTCCCTCCAGAATTCACTTAGCACGGCTTTCATCATTGTGATTGCAGATTATTCCTAACCGCTTTCAAGCCTGAAAAAGAAACAAATCATCGAAACACTTTGAGTGAGCATAACAAGACCCCGAGCAGGAAATCTTCTGCCTCTTACAAAATGCGGTACCTGAAAGATGTTTTAAACCAGCAAAGTCTCTAATAACAAGAGCTGAAAACGCAAAAGCTGATGTGATTGAGAGCAAGGTTATCAATTCCAATCCTCTTGGCACGCTGCAGAGATTTGATCAGCGGGTGAAATACAAAACCTGAAGGAAAGAAGATTAGAGGGAATTCTTGGGTACTAACCCATGGTTTAAATTCAGCTGCAAACCGAGCCTGGGCATATTTCCCATTTGAGCTAACAGTGATGGACGTGAGTCAACCTGACCACTTCCAGTCTCCTCCTGAGAGACTGAAGTCGTTGCCTTGCTCTGATTCATCCCCTTACAAGAAAATGCTTGAGGTTAGACAAAAGCATGCCAGCCTGTACAAAACAAGGCCAGAATCAGTTTTTGTCCTGCTTGTTTCAGCCTCTTGCTCCGACTGACATGAGGTGATCAGCCAGATTTTGTATTCGGGAGAGATAAAGATATCTTTGTTCTCTTTTTGGTGCCAGGCTCTTGTGCAGGAGAAAATAAACGAGAGGGTAAACTCATTTGTTTGGTATGCCTGGCCCACCCCATGGAGCTGCAAACTGCCAGTTGCCCAAATTAGAAGAGGATAAACTTTGTTTACCTCTGCTCCCCCTTGGCTACAGATAAATCCTCAGCAGGTGCCAAGCATTACGGCTTCCTGAATTGTAATGAAACAAGATGCAAAGCTCCTGCAATCAGTTACGACTCTCGAGAATCGGCGTTTCGGAGGCCTATTTGCTCTGAAAGAAAGATTGTGAAGCTATTTGCTTTGTCTCTTAATAGGCCAGAAGCAACATCCGTGCAATCTTCTGCCGGAGGGAGGGAGTTGTTCCGTGGAGGTATTTCACTCTTGGAAATCCTGACTGGGGCAAACAGAGATCTCCATCCTACCTTGGGTGAGCCACTGATGGCCCTGTGTGATGGATCTCCTTTGCTCAGTGCTTGGAGACTCGTGCATAAAAATCGCTTTAAGGAGTAATAATGAATGGGAGGGGAAAAAATCCTGCTCTGTTGCAACTGTTTCTTTCCTTTTTAGCAGGGGACAAATACTCTGTAGGTTATGCAGTCAAGTGGGCATTACTCAAATGAAGAGAACTTAGACAACTACATCAGTCACTGGGAAAACAACAACAACAACAACCAGAACAAAGCCCCAGAACAAATCCCACCCGACCAAAAAAATCCCTTGTTAGTCCTGTGAAGCTACAGTACAGTTCTGAACTCCTGCAAATCACTGAGAGGGACTGGAAGAACTCAAAACAACCAGAATTACTCATAATGTAATAAGCCCCGTTGCATATCAATTTATTTAAAAATCAGGAACTGAAGTCAAAAACAAGGGGATATTTTTACCAGCTATGTCTAGTTGGTACAGAGAAGCTGGATCTCCAGAAGAGGAGATGGATTGTTTGTTTTTTCTTTCTTTTTTTTTTTTTTTTCTGCCAAGACAGCAACAGCATTCTGCATTTTAGCATGTTATTTCCCCATTCTTTCCAAATCATGCCATCAGCAAATTCTTCTTTCCTTGCATCATTTTTAGTTAGAGAGAACCAGTCCCGGCAAGCGATTCCTCCCATCTATCACACACTGCTTGAAATTGCTGGCTGAGACGCGATGCCTACAGCTGAGATGGTTCCTAGCCTGTTTTAGCTCATATTTGTGGCCACGAGCTCTTACGATTCTGTGGTCTTGATTAGTTTCTTAAACACCAATTAAGCCTTCACAATCCTCATGTTAAATAATAATAATACAGAAAAACTCTGAAATATCTGCGTATACTGTTTGTGATTTGTCTGTGCAACTGGCAATTAGCAGTCAAAGCTTCAGAGCTTAAGGGCTATAAGAATAGCCTGATACACCATTTAATTATACATCTATAACTCCTAACATAATAAGCAGAGGTTTTTGTTTTTGTGTTTTTTTTTTGCTTTGCTTTTTTATACCCCCCCCCCCTCCCCTCCAATTGCTATTTTTGTCGCTGTAATGATGGCAAGAGTTTTCTCTTTGGGTAATTACATCTGTAACGCTGAATGCTGCTTCTCATTCACACTTCACGCCCAGCCGCTGGGTTTGTGCCGCTACCTGCTATTACTGCAAAACTCCCCAGAACCAACCCACTGTTCCACTTCCCATGATTACTCATTAAGCAAGGGCAAACTTTGAGATTTGTCACAAAAAAAAAAAAAAAGACTTTTTATCAGCAGCAAGTTTCGCTAAGAGTTTTTGAAGTTTGCTCTTCGTTATTTTTTTTTTTTGAGTAAAAAGAAAACCAACTGATCAAAATGTTATTTTTTTTTTTTTGATTTTGAGCGAGGCCATGCAAACAGGGAGGATTTTAACTTTCGGCTGGTAGAAACAGTTGGGTGAAAAGGAAAGAAGTGCTTTTAGATACAATCTCCCTCCTTCCTTGCAGGCCTCAAGCTAAATGGTTTGTTTGGGAAAGATTGGCCTAAATCTGCCTTTTTGAGCTGAAATTCTCGGAATCAATTGCAGCTTAGGACAGACGTCTTCCCTCTCTGCCACTTTCCTTCCTCTCTTTTTGTGACCAGGCCAAATTCTGTATTTCTGCAGGGATTTTCACCTGTACAAGTGCAGGAATGGCTGACTGAGATCCAGAGAGGCAAGCAGACCGCAGGCTCCCGTTGCATCCTTATTGTCAAATATGCCACAAAATTGGACTGTGTGCTGAGACATAGGCAAAAGTGGCATCCACAAGACCTTTACCAGGGTCCTTCGACTCTTCTCAACACTAGTTATGGCCACAAATGGGGGTTAGAAGTGGTGGAGCAGCAGCAAAAAATACCGAAGGCATGAATTATGGGGAAAGCGAGAGAGAGGTGGGATTGCTCAGTTCAAAGACATGTAACCCTAAAAATATAGAGGGTGGGTTGCCTCCAGAGGCAATCAATTGTACCATGATGGCTACTGACTTAATTGCTCCGAGAAACCTCCAGTGACAGAAATCCCACATCATTCCTCAGTTGTTATCTCAGGGCTCCTCTGCCCTAATGGCTGGCAATTTTCTTCTAAACTCTAGTTTGATTTTACCTGCAGTATTAGCCTTGCCCAAACGACTAGTTTTTAAATAAGCAAAAGATAATTCTTTAATTCTTCTTAGAGGGAAACATCTCATCTTTGTGTCCCAAAGGGCTAAGTTTAATTTTCTCTCCAACTTTCTCAGGTTTGAAGCAACAGTTAAATCTTCTAAGTGGCTTTCTTTTGCCACTGAAGTCAAGTACTCTATTAATTTTAAGATGTAACTTCTCTTCAGCAGGAGGTTTCTACCTGGAAGCTTTGGAAGATGATATTATTGGCTCAGAATTTCTTAGAAATTTATAATCTTGTCACATGTGATTATGGGAGTTTACTCTGTGACACAGAGAAATTAAGGGTGGGAACAAACCTGTGGGATAGGATAACTATTTGGTATGATTAAACGTGTTTTTAGTTAATCAATCTTCCGTGAGACATTGAAAATCTGGGAAAAAATGTGACTTTTCGTATGAAGGAATCTAATACCATTGGAATTGCCCTAGGGGATCCCTTCTTATTGCTGGTTTCTGGTCCAAGGGCATACAAACTGAAACAAAGTCAGAAACCAAAGATCACCTTTAATTTTATATTCTCCCCTAATTTTTCTAGATGCTTTTCTTATGAGACCCTTGCTGTAACTGATTATTTGTGCAAACAAAACTGCAGATGGGCTCGTTTTCTTTTGTGTTGCTCATCCTGGCAAACTCTTGTATTTTATGATTTAAATGCTTTTTGAAATGAATCCCCCTCGTGCTGGAGCTGAAAGCTAATGTACATCCAACAGGCACTGTACCTAACTATGTAATGAGATTTACTTCAGCACCTCATGGTCTATGCATTAATTGAAACATCTCCAATGTGTTCACAAAAGCAAGGATGCCTTTGTAGGAAAACTCCTCAGAAATTTGTGTGGCGTTTTGCAAATTACACTCTAGGCTCGATTTTATTAGCACTACTGGCATGCTCACACTGCTAATTATGTATAATGGTTAGTGGTAATGGTTAGTGGAGTATGGTTTGTAGTGGATATTCAGTTCGTGACTTAACAAAGATAAAATCACAAGCTGATCTTGAACTGCCTGTATTTTACATCAGGCAGACATTAGCTCCAAAAACTCTGAAGATATCACAGCAGGGATCACCCATCTGGGAATCTTCTTTGTTGAGCTATCAATGCTTTCTAGCTCTCCTTGATCTATTTCTAGTTGTGCAAGATGATTCAATAGGATGGACAAAAGGGTCCCCTTCCTCAGAACTTCTCTCGTTAAGAAAAGAGGCGGACTTGACAAAGCCTAGATTTGCATTTTTTTATTATTATTATTATTTAATTCTGACTTCCATGCCCTCTGGGCATTCCCAAAGTGAATAGGGTCTCTGAGGGGAAAATAAGTGCAAATCTGTAGTTTTGGGATCCCAAGGGGCCTTGGTGGGAAATAGTCCTTTACCTATGTCAGTTCAGCCACAGCTGCTGAGCTCAGGAGCCTGCACAGAGCAGAACATGAGGAGGACAAAAATTTGCCAGAAACAGGAAAAGTTTGTGTACACTTCGATGCCTAGGTGGTTTGGGGTCTTACCTTCTTCAGCAAAACCCTCAAATTCTCTCCTCCTGAGCAGACAGTTAAGGCATCTGAAAAGTTTCCTATTTAAAAGCAAACATAAATGCTAAAGCTATAATCCTTGACTGGAAGAACGATCTCCCCAGGGCTTAACAGCTGTCAGAAGCCATTCATTCAATGCCTCCAGCAGAATAAAACTGCAGTCACTTACACTGCCTTTTTAAAGCCTTTAGATACTCATGTTTTATTTTATTGAACAAGCAACAAGTGAGTATCAGAAGCGAGACGAAGCTGTTCAGTATTGAAACAGCTTTAAGCTTTTCTATCATTTTTCATATAAGGACCTCAAAGAACAGCCTGAACGTGTGTTAGATAGGTGTCAGTACAACTCACTGCCTTCCTTAGAAAAAATGAACAAATGCCATTCAACGACGGCCGTGTTCCGCTATCCCGGCACTGAACATTCTTGTATTGACTTAAAAGCTCCTAAAGCGACTTCTCCTTACCCCTTGTGGCCATGGTGGTTTCAAAATATAAAGGAGACAACTTTTACATAGTGTGAAGTCGTGTGCTTCTGTTTCAAGCCTGGAGGTTAAGTCCCTGGAAGCTGCCTTGTTATCTCCAGCTGTGTCAACTGGTCTAATAAAAGATATCAGCCCTAACTGCAAAATACGTGTTCTGTAGGCCAGACAGACTGGGTTTTTATATGTCTTGGGAAATGCCCAAGGCTCACTGAACTCTTTGGGAACTGGGGGGTTGCAGACACCTCCGCGAAGGCAATTCCTTTCTGAACGTGCTCTGAGAGTAAACCAAGAGATGGGATTTGGCATTGACGTGGCAGCCTTGACCCAATCCAGAGAACAGGAGGAACCAGAGCAGGAAAGCAGCAGGTGGGCAGAGAGGCTCCCGGCCTCCAGATGGATGCAGAGCTCCTGAAGAGCTTAAGCTCGCACTCAGAGCAGACCCTGAGCTGTGGCCGGGGCCTTGGCTCGCTTGTTGCCACCAGTTCAACAATTGTTAGATTTCTGGCTTTCAGGAGGCTACCACCAGCCAATATAAACCCCATTTGCGGTGCCAGATGTGTCAGTTGTCAAGCTGTAGCAATATCTGGTTCAAAAGGGAATCAGAAAGTGTTAACGTTCTCATTGCGCATAGGGCTTAAGGAGTAAACAGAATGAACAGGCAAAAAGGTGATTTTGTTAATCTCCTGAAATAAAAGCGGACGTGCCAAATATTGACTTGGCTCATAAAGGCATTTGAACTGTTTAAACAGCTGCCAACTGAGAGAGTGAGAGGAAGACTTCTATCTGTAAGTGGAATGGCAATAGGGTACTATTTTAACTTTCTTTTTTTCTTTTAGTAATTACTTTTTTTCTTTTCTTTTTTTTTTTTTTTTAAGACAGAAAGCAAAACTGAGCGTTTCATTTGAACTCAGATCAATTTGCTTAACAACTTGTATCAAATCCCAAACTCTCCATTCTTTGCGATTTTGGAATAAACCCCCAGGTTTTCAAAAATGATGAAGATGCTAGCACACAAACAGCGTCAGTAAAGCCTTAAGACCCAGGCCTGGATTTAAAGAGCACATAACCTCAGGCAACATAAAAATGCAGGCTTCTAAGTGAAATTAATAATAAAAATAAAATTAAAAAATGTCTGCTCCCAACATTGAACTGTCCTATTCCATGTTAACTCCAAGTGTGTATTTTCCATCTCCAAAAACAGCCTTCAGCCTCAGAGGAATGAGTTATCCTGGATAATTTTCCATGGGTATATTCCATGGAGAAATTCAAGGAAATTCAAGGTGCCCTACTTCAACAGAAAGGGGGGGTCTGTGTTTCCTCAGGAAAGTTTCCACTCAGAAACACTTCCCAGAGTATTTGTTATCTGGTGGAAGGCTGTGGAATAGGGGATAAACCTCCAAAGTGAGTGACCCAACCATTCATTTTTTCTAAACCTCTTGTGATTGGTCTAGTAGCACAGATTCCTGAACAGTCTTTCAGGGACGTGATGGAAGAGCTACTGGTGCAAATAGAGTTGTGCAAGACATTAGAATACACGACTACACGTTGCATAGAGTAGCATAAACAATCTAAATCAAAGTAAAAGGTATAATCAGTCTTTCTCATCCTCATTTCAATTTAAAGTAAAGCAATACAGATTGGGTAAATTTAAGAAAGTTAATAAGGATTATTTAGTTAGTTAGTTTTTCAGGGATTTATCCATTCAACCTTAATATCTCACAGAGTAGATATGGAAATTTCTTGGTGCCCAGTTCCCAAATGAGTCCATTGCCATTGTGAGATGTGAGTTAAGATCCCAAATAAACCTCAGCAGCCTGGTGTGCTCACTCTGAAGGAGACATCTGCACATACAGATACTGTTATTTTGCCTTAGATGTCTCGTTACAATAAAGTTCCCTATGCTCCAGCTAGAAAAGGAACTGAAATAGTACCACCAGGAAATCCTTATAGCAGTGGCAGGAAAAACAGGAGACACTACAGTAGCAAAATGTGGACATCCCATATTCAGACAGATTGGGTCTATCATCCTTGGGCTGTCGGACAAACAGCAACTTTACTGCTGCTGCCCTGAAGACATCAAGAAGAAAGCTAATGCTCGTGAAAGCATGTCTTTTTCCATATCTCCTATCGATGGCTATGCTCTGCCAAGCCAAAACTCCATCCTAAAACAACAGGCGTAAGGGAAGAGGAGAAGGAACAGGGAACGTAGGGGTGTGATCCTGAATCAGGAATAACCTCTCAGGATCTGACACTCAGCAGCTTCCTGAGCTGGAAGTTGAATCCAGACCATTGAATTCAACAATCCCATGAGATGGATCCTTTATGGCTTTGTCTTCATTTTACAAGCCTGTCGATGTATTTGGACTCCACAGCTTCCTGTGGCAACGTGTTACAGGATACGAGCTTGGCAGAAAAAGTCATCCTCTCGTTTGTTTTTGATGTGTGTTACTCTGCAATTTTACTGGGTGCTGTGTTTAATCTGTAGAGGTTCCTCTTCCCTTTCTTTCACTTCATCACCTTTCATGAATTCACAGATATTTCACGATTTAACAAGCTGAAGAGCAGAGAGCATTTGATTATCCCTGTCACCCTTCTCTGAACCTTTTCTGATCCCGATGTCTCCTGGACGGAGAGGAGGAAAACCAGAACTGCCAGAAGCATTCAAGATGTGGGTGCACCATTTTGCTGTGGTTGCACAGTGACTTTTTTGTCCTTTTCCCTTTGACTCAACGTTTTTATAGTCATTCCTAATATTTATTATATCCTTGAGCCCTGAGCAAATTTACAGAGAACTCGAGACAAATTCCAAGATCACTTAACCTCTGTGCCTCAGTCTGTTAAAAAAAATAAAAAATAAAAAATAAATCTATTTCTCTGTAGAGTGTTCTGAGAGAAAAGCAACTCAAGAGCAATTTCACTGAAGTAAGCGGGCTTACACAACGCATAAATCAACTCACGATCTTATATTAACAGTGCTGTCAGGGTTCATATCTCCAAAAGTCTTATTAATTCAGAAGAAAAGGTGATTAAAGTGAGTAAAGGGAACAGCCTGCTACGAGACTCTGAAGCTGCCGAGGGACAAGTGGCCGTGGGATCTGCTGGCACTGGAGCAAGTACATTAAAGGCTAAGGAATTTACTGGTTAGCCTGCACCATGTGAATAATAAAGCTAAGGCCTGGAAATGATGAAGGTGTAGACAGGTCTGCGAGCTGGAACCAAAGAGGTTTCATTCACAGCTTTCAAGCTCAGCTGTGGCTGGGAAAAGAGACTTGGAGCTTGAGGCTGAATGAAGAGAGAGAGGATTTCCCAACTGCCCACCTGCCTTTGGGCCACGATCTCTACCAAAAATAAACACTCACACATTTTTTTTTCTGATTTCCTCTGGAACTCCACAGCTTCTGGTGCAAGGGCTGCTAGCTCACAGTCCCCATGTACAATGGGAACAGGGTGCAGGCTGCTTTAGGCTTACAGTCTAAGTGACTCTGGTGTTCCACCTCTCACTATAGACCTCAGGAACTGTTTCGTAAGAGACTGAGAGAATTCTGTACAAGTTAGCTATGGTATCATGCATCCTAGACGCGTCTTGTCCTGGTCTCTTGTTACTTCAGGATGATTATCAGTAACAGTTTAGCCTTAAATTCTCAGTGTTTAAAGCCACCGAGCCAGTTTGGCCCACATGGTTTGTAGGTTTAGCTATGAAATGATGTCCATCACCCTCTATATCTGTGTTTGGGCAACATGTTGATTTGCTCCAAGCAAGAGCCACCAAATACCATGGGAGACTTAAGCTTGTTCCTCAGCCTAACACACCGATATAGGCACAGACTAATGACGAGGAGAAATTCAAGGCATGACCCTCAAGATCCCTGCCCAGACTTTCTAATTTAACTATAACAACCTTAGAAATTCATGTTAGGAGTAAACATGACCATCCTCTCATTTCATTTAAGATCTAAGACTGAAAATCTTCGTCTTCAATGTCAGAAACACAGGAGCCATGAAAAATCTCTGTAAATGCTGAGTAATGGGTTGGTGTTACTTCATATTAGTGCAACTACATAAAATCTAGGCATTTTGTCGAAATCAGGATTCCTGAAGTTTTCTCTATGAGAAATGAAGAGAGAGAATCATAGTGCTGATCTTTTTCTTTCTTTTTTTTTTTTTTTTCTTTTTTCTTTTCTTTTTTCCCCAATTTTTATGTTTTTTTCCATGTTACTGGCAGTTGAGGCGAATTCACAAATCCTTTGACAGGGACTTGACCTACCCTAAATATCACATCACTTATATAAATCACATTTATATAAGCTGCTTCGATAAAGCTTTCTTTCCCATCTCTTTGCAAATGCTTTCCTGCTTCTCTGTGCACTGCTAAAGGAAAAATTGTGGATAAAGCTCAGGTACACTTCCAGCCACCAGATTCTGTGCTGCTTTGCTGCCCATATTGCTACTGCAAGCACTTTTCCCCTTGTGCTTCTTCAGCTTTTCAAGCGACAGGATTACAGAAAGCCCAGTGTGAAATAGTTTGGAAAATGTCACTGGCTGATAAAAGTATAATACTGCAGGCATTCCTGTACCCAAGCCAGCTGGTAGACAGTACCAAAATGTTGAGGTGGGTGTGTTTATATGGTCCGTATGATGAGAATCCACTCTCAAGACCACCCTTGTCACACAGACACTTTGTAAACCCTCACGACTGCCTCAGGTCATGACAGCCACAGCTTTTCAGACGGGCAGGTTTCACCAATGGGAGAAGTTTGAATTTTGCTGGGGCTGGACATGTTGGATGTTAACGCAACCCAACACGAAGCTTAAATTCCCTGTGTTTGGCCCAGAGGCCATCAGGGTGGAGCAGATTTCTCTGCCTTGTCCACTGTTCATCTTGGAACAGTGACCCAATCCCTGCAGATAAGCACTTGCAAGTGAAGATATTTCCTGTTTGTCTATTTATTTATTAATTTTGCCATCCTATTTAGATTTGTAGTTATTCAGGGCAGATGTCAGCTGTTAGGAAATGTTTATGTAGCACAGCACAGTGGGGCCAGGATCCTGTTGGAGGCCCCTAGACGTTGCTGCACTACAAATTCTTCTTCTTATTTGCCACGTTAAATTATTGCATGATGAATGAGTCTGGAGTAGACCCAAAGGCTAAAGCATGCATGCACACACATGCACACAGATAAAAGCAAGTTGTTTGGATGAGCTCTGCTAAATTAATTGAATAAGTGTCATTGCTGCTCTTCAGCCAAGCCTTGCTGGATGCTTAACGTTTTTTTCAATGGTTTTGAAGACAATTTTCATCAGCTGCAATTTGCCTTTTTAAAATGAAAAAATAAAGAGGTATGATTACAATGAAGGGGACATTTCTCTGTCACTGAAGTCACATATGAAAGTGGTATCTCATAATTTCTTGTCAGGCATTTGGCACTGCAATTACTAATATCAAAATGTGCCTTCATAGTAATACACCCTACTGTTGTACTTAGAAGCACTCAATGGCTCAACACCATTCTGAGTTTTGCTGAGCTCTGATCCCTCTGGAATAGCAAGACTCACTTGCCAGCGAACGGGATGCAACCAGAGATGCAGTGATCACCACACAGGTTTTGAGTGTAGGATGACACCATTGCCAATGACACCTGTGGGAGAAGAAATTGTGGCTCAGCCAAGCTTGGCACAGAGGACCTGGAAAGAGATTAATTATGTAGAAACATCTGGCCCACCTTTTCCTAAGTATGTGATGGGTCTGTGATGGCTTGAGCTTTAATGAGCACTGAAGGAAGGGCAAGGGACAAGCTACTATGTCTAGGCTAGCTTTTAGGACAGCAGGTCTGGAAAGGATCTCATGCATCACCACCTTCCCAACTGCAGATCTCCATGTCCTGCACTCCTCAACATCAGCACTTTGTTGTCTATGCAAATGAGAGAATAAGCAGCCTGATATTTCAGTAGGTCTCTTGAAGCCCACCTGCAGCTCCTCCCCCAAGCTTTCTGTACAACACTGCTGCAAACCCTGAAATAACTCTTTTCCCTCCCTTGGATGTGAAGGTAGCACAGAGGACCCATGTAATATGAATGTCCTCCTTAACACATATTTTCATACAGAACCTTAGTCTTACTCTGACCTTTTAATTACTTTTAAACCCAGGCAGAAATACACAGAACGATGAAGAAGAAGGTGGCAGTACCCTCTGCATTAAGCATCACTGAATATAGCATCCATTTTGTGTAAGGTGACAGATAGTGACTAAAATATTCCCTCTTTCTGAATCTTCTGCAGATACCTGAACCCCCAGCCTCATTCAGGTCATCTCTGGGATATACCTCTAACCACACCAGCTAACATGCACTTAAAATCTATTTAAAGAACATATTTTTAAGCACAGATAAAGCCTTTTGTCCCTTCACTCTCTTAATAAAGCAAAACTCCAACACTATCCCAACCCAAACAGTTTTTATTTTTATTTTTAATCTGAATTTCAGTCAAGGTCAACATTTTACGTAGATTTAAAAAAAAGAAAAAAAAGATGGAATCTTGTTGACAGAAAACTCAGTTGCTTGCTCCAAGTCTTTCAAGGCCTTTTGGGGGTCTGAACCTTTGGACTCTTGGCTGTCTGTAATAAGATACATAAGAGTTTTGTACACAGCTTTGTGGACTGGTATGGTTATAGTTAGGAAAGTGATTCTCTAAGAACATGAACCCCTTTCCCCAAAGATCTTTTTCATTGTGACTTTGAGTCATAGTGGATTCTTTAGCAAGCAAAACTAATATTTTACTCCTGTTGGTTCTGCGGAGCCAAAGCCGTTAATGGAAAAATCATCTCAATTCGGTTCCAGCTCATGCATCAGCAACAAAATTGTTGGCCAAATTCCAGTGGCAGAACTTTTGGGGAGGACTTAAGAAGCACACACAAAAGATTTTCATCCCAAACTAAATTTGTGTCCCTGGTAATTAGGGGAGAGGGGAGCACATCTTTCATTTTATAAATGGAATGGATGCAATCTGGAAGCCATTGAGTGAAACCAGAGAGGGGGAGAGAACTTCAGCCTTCACCATTTTTATCAAGCTGATCTGCTGTTGAATGGCTAGGCTTTCATGTAAAAGGTGGTGGGATTTTTTTTGTTATGTTTTGTTTTGTTTTTTTTCTGGCCTGTGAAAGGCTGATGCTTCTGGAATGAAGGTTGAAGGCTGTAGAAATGCATCTATGCCCAGAGACTGATAGTATCAGTGGCTATTTTCATTTTGCTAAGGTTGCAGGAGAATAGTGGTATTAAAGGACACAGCTGGGCTACTTACCATGTAAAGGTAGGATATAAAAGCCTGGTGTTTCACTGAAATGAAGGCAATGCTTGAGGTTTTTGTTTTGTTTGGTTTTGTTTATTTGATTTGTTTTGTTTTGTTTTTCTTCCAGAAGAATCCGGTCTATAACATTCTTCAGAGACCTAAATTAAAAGTCATACCCCCAGCAAATATTGTGATTCTTTTTGTGGCATTTAAAGTTTGTGAAGTACTCACAGATTCTGGGTTCTTCTAGGTTGCTTCCTTCTCATGGCAAAGCAGAGCCAGAGAAGAATACTGGAAGGTCTGTATGTCCTTTAATTCCCTTGTTGAACCCTTTCTAGAGCAGGAAAATTTCTGCTTTCTCTAAGCAGGTGGTCAGGATTTTCAGGGGAGACAAGTCCTCACAGCCTTTAGATGTCCACAATACAGACACGCACCTTTGGTCTAGCGACCCTGGGCTCTCTTTAAAGTCAGTAGGGGGAAATAAGGCCTTTTAAATAAGCAGTTAATTTGATCTAGTGTCTTCTATAGAATGAGAAGAGTAGTGAGGAGAGGAGAGGAGAGGAGAGGACAGGAGAGGACAGGACAGGACAGGACAGGACAGGACAGGACAGGACACGACAGGACATGACAGGACAGGACAGGATTACAAGAGCCAGATTCACTGAGAACAAAGCATTTGTATAGCTTATGTATTAGCATATATATTCCTGGTGCAAAGAGTTATGAAGGTTAATAGCTTCACATGGGCTGGCTTGCTTGAAATCTCTGTGATATTTGGCCATTGGTTTCCACAGTCTCATCTTTACCAACAACGTTTCAGAGATGTCCATCATATTGATTTAAATCCAGACACAATTTAAGATTATCCTCAGACAAGCTGACATTCTCCTTAAAAAGCATAATTTTCATCTTCTGGAGGCCTTGCCTCATACTTCACAGAGCACACCTCTCCTTATGTAGTTAGATTGTTTACTTACCGACTTCGTCCCCCTCCTGCTCCCAGGCTCCATATTAATTATGTGTTGTTGCCATCTCGTTCCTCTAATGAAATGCATTTTTACCTATCCTGATGAAGTTCATCCCTTTTAGTAAATGGATAGGCCAGCCCTCAAACCATTCTTCACACAGACATTCGCTGACTTTTATCGAAGAGCACTGCAGGGAGTTGACCTTTGGCATCCTCACAACAAAGGCATACGCAGCATTTTCTTGACCAAGACTTTATTGGCCTCAGTGACAGGTGACATCGCTGGTGTCTAAACTGGTAAGCATCATGGACAGGTAATGTCCCAGTGGGTAAAGAAATGGCTAGAGCAGTCAGTTGTTAAAGCAGCAAAAGAATTGCCAGTAATTTCTGGCAGAGGATGCGGCAGCAGACATGGGAGAATAATGAGCACGACATGCACAGCTGCTTGCAGAAGGAATGGGAGTTTCCTATTTCCTTGTGTGGAAAGATTAATCTGAGGGGGGACCTCTTTGTTCCAACAGGGAAACAACTGAGAAGCACCTAAAAAAAACCAACCAGCCTGCAGAGCGACCTGTTTTCACTGCCTCTTCCATTACAAAAAGTAGGGGGCAAAAAATGAAACCCATAGGAACTGGTTTTGAAATAAGCAAAAGAAAGGGGTTCTTTAAGTATTAAGTAAGCCGGTATAATAAGGGTGTCTGTCCAAGGGTGTCATGGATGCTGAAGTCTCACGTGAGAACCAGGTACAGGGAACAATGGAAAAAATCTAGGGAAATTACATATTCAGGAAGTCCCAGAGCTGAAAATAGTTGGAGATCGGGGAAATGTAAAAGCAAAATGTTGCATAGATTTGACTTGGTTTTGTTCTTGCCTTTTGCATGCAGAAATGTAAATTTTTCTTCTTCCTGCTCAGATTCTGCATCCTTTTCCACACTTACGATTCTAGTTTGTCTCTGAGCTCTTCTGTGCGAATTGTGCTGATTTCAGAGAGAATTAATTTTTTGCTTGTTTGGTTGGTTGGTTTTTATTTGCAAGAAGGTGACTTGCAAAAAGACTTGCTCACACACACTCAGAAAATGTTTTCCATTTCTTGGAAAAAGACCAGTATCCTCATGCTGCTGGAAGACTCAGAGGGGCCTCATGTCACAGTTGCTCTTTTCTGATCCTCTTTTCTGATCTCTCCTGCTCCCTTTTTTCCCATTTGCCTCTCTCCATAGTGTGCCTTGATCTGAGAAACCCGGGTGTGTGTCTTCCCAGACAAGAAATGTCAAATGACTTTTTTGAATGAAAACTGTGCTGAGAAGAAAAAAGTGGGGGGGAAAACACACACACACACACAAAAAAAAAAAAGGACAAAAAAAAAAAAGCTCTACTTCTGAAAAGACAGGAGATTGAAGAATGAAGATGGACCACAGTTTTAAATCATTTTGATGTAAATCTCTACTCGAAGTTAAATTCTCTAACAAGTGAACATTGTATTTCATCACTTTTATTTTGTCAGCATTTTATTCTTGAGTCAGACAATTTCACCAAGCATACGTGCAAAGGGTATCTTCTAAGGTTTCCCAGTTCAACTGGTGACTTCCTTCAGTGCTGTATTAATAAGCAGTGTCTCCCTAAATGGTCTTGAGAGATTTATTCAGTGCCTATTGAACTCTGTTAGAGTATTGCCACTTTGTATTTGCCTTTGAACTTCAAGGTTATGCAAAATCTCTCTCTTTGCTGTGTAGTTGACTGCTTCCAAGACAGCAAATTTAGTGTCTGACATCTATAATGTCTCTGACATTGGTGAAATTCTTACCACAGTGTTGTACGTGTGTCTAATACCAATGATTCATTTGGAGGAGTAAAAATTTGACAGCTATAAAATAAAACCTTCTATATGTATTAAGAGGGGGAGAATGAGAACTACTAAATTATACTAAGCCTATAAATACTGGATCTGGCCTGTCCCTCAGAAGTGCTCCGATGTTCTCATGGGTCATATCTACACTTGTAAAATGAAAAGGAAGTTGGAGAGTGAGCCAAACCAGGAGTCATAATTAAAACAGGTCAGGGTCTGTCCGATGGTCCTGAGGCCACTGGCACAGAGCAGCCTACAACGCCGCCGCTGAGTTCTACTCACCTGAAACAGGATATCCTCATGTACCGCGTATTAGGAACAGTCCTTGGCTTGTGCAGACCTCAAAACAGGGCCAAGCATTTTCTGGAAAGATGTTAATTGGCGTTGGCCAAGGACAAAAGAAATTAACTGTATGGATGACAGAGTTCATGCTCTCAGGGAAGTTTCTTGATACTCTTTAACTTATTAGTAGAGATGTAAACAAAACTTCGGTATTACCAGTTTGGAATGAGGGGAAATTTCTTTGTTTATTTTTTTAGAAGTCTCAAGTGTTTCTGTACAGTAAGGGTTAGTTTCTTGGCTAGCTTATTTAATGAAGTATGTCACTCAGAACAAATCCAGCTCTTTAGGACTTTACATGAGCAACTTCTAGAGTTCACTTGCTGCCTATGTGACCATGCCAAAATCCTGCTTTGAAGCTTCTCATGTCCTCATTTAGCCTGAAGAAAAGAAGGCTGAGGGGAGACCCTGTTGTGGCCTTTCAAGGTCTAAAGAGGACTTAAAAGAAAGATGGAGAAAGACTTTTTATCAGGGCATGTAGTGACAGGACAAGGGTAAGAGTTTTAAACTAAAAGAGGGTAGATTTATTTTGGATATATGGAAGAAATTTTTTACAATCAGGGTGGTGAGACACTGCAACGGATTGCTGAAAGAAGTTCTGTATGCCCAGTCTTTGAAAGTGTTCAAGGTCAGCTTGGAGAGAGCTTTGAGCAACCTGATTTAGTGAAAGATGTCCCTGACTATGGCAGGGAGTTGGACCAGCTGATCCTTAATGGTCTTATCCATCCCAAACCCTGATATGCTCTGTTTCTATGATTCTGCACCTACCTGCAGGGGGACCCTGCTGACAACTGACAACTGACAACTCCTTCAGTGTCCTCAGAGGAAACCCTGGAAAAGCTGACCCAGGTAGGGAAGACTTTTACCTTTGTCAGGGAAGTCCAAAACACAGCAAATTACAAAGTGCAGGTACACAGGATGTACATGTATTTGTACCCATGCATTTATGTTTCTGAACATACCTCTTTGCTTACAGGTCTGGCTGGTAGGGTGCTTGGTTCTGACTTATGGGTTTTGACCTCTTAACTTTGGCAACACAAGGCACTCTAAACCAGCCTTTAACAGGTGGTGATGATGAGGGTTGGGAAATGATTCAGCAAGAACACAATATTTATGGCTATAAAGGCAAACAGAATTCTGGGAAGCAGGAGAATGTGAGTTATTTTTAGGAAAGAAAGGACAATGAGGTCTTGTCTACACTGTGAATTTTCCCCAGCTCTCAAGCTGGCCTGGGAGATGTCTGAAATCACTGTGTAAACAAATTCTCGGCTGCCAGAATCAATGTTACCACCCCTTCAGCTTTAACCAGATTTTGGAGAGATTCTCTGCTCTGTTTACCAACAGGTCTGCATCCCTGGGCTGTGATGTATTGTTCCTCACGGTCTCACAAAACAAGGCAGAGCTCTTTCTTCCTGCTCTGTAGAGCAAATGATCAGAGCACAGCAAGGAAAAATGAATTATCTAAGCCCCAGCGTGAAGCATGTGACAAAAAGAGTTTTTATCCCAAGATTTGAGCTAACCCTCTAGCCATTGTATCACTTTTTTTCTAACTGTGCTTAAGGTCTTTCAATAGACACTTAAATTTTCCCAGGGCAGATCACCTCTATAAAGAAGACATTGTTATTTGTCTCCACACAGAATAAGACTGGGTAGATTTCAAGACAATTTTTAAGTTTTTTTTTTGTTTTTTGTTTTTTTTTTCCTCCATTTAAATTAATGTTTATTTTGGAAGAACAAGGCCTTGAAATATGGAGTAAGGAGCTCTGAAAACAGAAACTCCTAGGAAATAAGGATGTCTCCGTATGTACATATATGTTAATTATCTAAATTAATCTCATGAATTCTAGTCTGAACTGGCAACCTGACACATCTCGTGTGTCCAAAAACGCCACCTTTCTACTCAAAAGTTCATAAAGTTCCATGTCCTCACTCCAGCATTGAATCAACTCTATCTAAACCAACCATGATTTGCATCTAGCATGTTTTTAAAATCCTAAATTGAAGGAGCTTTCAATTGCTCATTACTTTCATTGTTTAGAGTCTGTCCTATTATCTGCCCTAAAGGTCTCTAGCTATAACTAAGTTCACTTTTACTTGTTTTGACCACAGTGGACCAGGAAAGCACAGTATTCCTTTGATCTATGTAGTGATCTTTAAGACTTTTGAAAAATATTTCCAGGCTTTTCCTTGGCCTTCTCTACAATAAAAACTTTGTTTCATTTTCCTTTGTAGGCCGTTATTTCTACATCTCTGATGCTTCTCCTCATCTCCTTCTGGACTAATTTGACCTTTGCCTTCCAAACACAGTGTAGGACATATCAATCTTCCCAGATAGTCATAGTAATGTTTTCTGTGTTTCATTCCTTAAACCTCTGCCCATCATTTTTCGTATTTTCCTCTTCTGTACAGCAAAGGACTTGCATTCAGCCACTCCTTTGCTCTTCAGAAATTTTTGACTGTTGAAACAGCATTTGGAAATCTGTGTTTAAGTTGAACAGAAGTAAAAGAAACAAATGAAAAAGGGGGTTCATTTTCTTCAAATCCTCTTTAGTCCCTCTTAGCTATTAGCTTACTGTGCCTCTTAAGTGCTTCTCTTAAAGTCCTCAGATTGAACTGTTGCTTATGTGCTCAGTAAGTAGAATGAAATGGACTCTTCTTTCTGTTTGTCTCTTTCCAGTACATAACAGGATAAAATATTCAGTTTGTGGAATTTGTCTGAAAAGATTTGGCAGCCTTCTGAGATTTTTTTGGCCAGTGGGACAATCTGATTTGGCAAACTAGCTAAGAAGTTGCTGAAAGAATTAAACCATATTATTGGATCAGATGTGTTATGACTGTTTTGCTAGAACTGTGTTTTGGAGGTCTCATTTCCACTGGGGTATTTTTCAAATTATACAGGCTAGGTTGTTTTATTATACATGTGCAATTAAAAGGTCCTCAGATCCCCCCAGCAAAGAACATGTTACTCTGAAATAAACATAGCATGATTTTCAAGCATTCTTTCTTTTTTTTGTCTCTGACTTTTCATTCAATGCATAAGTTATTAGATGTGCAAATTACAAAGCCTAAATCCTATTGCAAATTTACAGTTTATCATATGGGTAAAATCCAAACAGCAGGTCAGTGCTTACATAAGTTGCAAGTCCTTTATGCTTGCCAGGTCTTCTACTTGATTGAGTTTTTCAAGTCTGCAAGGGAGGATTGAGGTCTGAAAGGCTCATATCAGATATTTTGCTTATTCCTTTGCTGTGGATAAGTAATTAATAGCCACTGGGGATTTTCCATGAGGAATGTGTCCCTCAAATCACCTTCAGTCTTGCAAGGGTCCTAACTGGAAATAAAGATAAAACAAATAAGGAAACAAATAAAATAAAAAAGTAAAATAAAATAATAATAAAAAAGCTTACTCTGGCAAATGTAAAGTATCTGTAATGGCTTGCTATTGAACAATGAGGTCCCACTTTTGAGAATTTTCGGGGAGCAGGGGAACAGTGACTTCTTGAAGAAAATCTGAAGTTCACCTTCTGAAAACTTGGTCTAGTTACTTGAGATTTATCCTGTTGTCTTTGGTAAATGCAGGAGCTCTCATGCACCAGCTAAATGCTCAGGTCAGCTGTCTCAGACAATATTCATCTTCTGTTAAGTCAGGTCTGAACCAGCCAAGGAGAGAAAAAGCCACCTTTTATTCTAGCATGTCTCCACCATATTCAGCCTTGGCTTCTATTCAGTCCTTGAGCTAATGCTTCATCTTTAATTAGCATCTAGCTATCATATGTGCCAGAATTATGTAAGAACATATATTCATGGAAAACCCAGTGTTATTTTATGTCTTTTTCACTAGGTAGCCTGTTTAATTAGATTTACCTGGAAATGTATATAAAGACCACCTTGAATAGGTTGGTATTAACTCAGATGTGTCACCAATCCAGTCTTCAATTCACTAGCCACCTTGTTTTTCTTCTGGCAAATTCACCTCTTTTTTTTTCTTTTTTTTTTTTTTTCTTTGAATTATGCAGCCCATATTTAGCTTCCTTATAAACTGCCTTGCTGTTTCATATCTCTAGAAATGAGAAGAGTGAAATGTTGCCCACCTTCTACACTGTTTTAACTGCCTCCCAAATGCTGGGTGTAAAACCAAACCTTAATAATGCACACCAAGGCAATAGCCGGAGTTATTCTCAGTGAATTCTCAGCAGAACAGCTTCCAAGTGTACTCCTTCTGCAGGTCTTCCTAGTGTGTTTCACCATGCCATGAGAGCTGGTAAGACAACATATTGACCACCTTTCCACATCTTTTTTTTGAACGCCCTACAGTTATCTGTCTTTGCTGCCTGGAGATTGTGCCTGCAGCTGGTGCCCAAAACCTCAAAACCCCATCTGTGTGCAAGAGGGGGAACACAACAATTTATTCGAGCTCCATTGTCCCCACCATCTTCCATGTGTCTTTCACATCAAGGTAAAAAGGGTCTCAGCAGTTTTCTTTATAACAAAGCAAATAATATTCTGAAAGTAGAAGCAATGCCTTTCAATACGGGAACAGCTCCAGAAATGTCTTACAAAAGCAATTTTTCTAATAGACAAGGCTGTTACCTGACTGTTCTGTAACAATCAAGGAAATTCACGAGTCCCTATTTCCCACTAGAGGACATGAGGTCTCAGGATCCCCTAATAAATTTATTTCCAATCAGGCCTGAAGAAATCATTCCATTGTAATAGCTTCCTATCTACTCTCAAAAAGCAACACATGCTGCTATAGAGAGGATATATATTTGTATTTTTTTTGTTTAGGAAAAAAAAAAAAAGGATGAAATTTTTAAACAAACCTGAGTACCTTGCTTTATCTCAAGGATCTGTTTTATTTGGTGTTGTTGTGCCACGTTTGGTTGTCTCAGGATGCTATCACTGGTCTATGAAAATCAATTTTATGAGCATCAGAAGTCACCCACTGTGTGGATCTCACAGGACTTTGGGTATAGGGCAGCTCTTGAACACACAACTGAGTGAAATTTGGAAACTAAACCCAGGATATTTTTTGGAAGAGAGAAACAGGAGGAGGAAAAAGCAGGGCCATTGATTTATGCATGGCAAATGTTCATAGCATGGACAACCAGCTCCCTGATAGGTGATGGGGAACCTGGATAGATCTGAGGCAACTTCAGGACTGTTGTCACATTGCTTTACTGGAAATGGCATAGTTTTACAGGGCACTACGCAAAAAGCAATGTGTTTTTTCAAGGAACTCCATATCTAATGAACTCAAAAAAGGAGACAGCTCCACATATATGGGGCCTGTCATCATGTACAACTTCCATCATAAGTTGCTGGAAATGTTTGCGTTTACTGTGCTTATAACTCAACAACACCAGGAGATTGGCCAAACATTGTTCTAATACCACCTATATTTCTAAATTACTATTTTTTTTTAGCTCAGTCTCTAGCATGGTTTTGGCCCAGGTTAGCTAATATCTTCCAAAACAATTCCTGGGTATTGTTCAGGCATTATCACAAGCCAGGAATCTTTCCAACTGCGCAATTTGGATGCAGCCGGACTGCTTCAGATTTCAGCTATGTGGATGTACGCCCTGGTGGGCAGGTGGTCGCTGGGTCAAGGAACGGGTGCTGGCTTCTTTATGAATGTAGGTGTCTCCTCTGAGTGCGATGAGAACAGGGTTTGTGCCCAGACTTGACGAGTGTCCATCCCAAGTTGGACTGTGCTTAGTTTTGTTATGGTCTGCGAGAGTCATTCTGCTGGATGTGTACACCCGTGCTTCTACTATTACCATATGTCTGGGTTTTTCTTTTTTTTTTTTTTTTTTTTTTTTTTTTTCTGGAAGTTTTTCCATGTATATGTCAGGCTGCTATCTCCTTCCCTGGATCACTTGACTTCTTTGCCCTTTTCCAGCTGTCTGGCCTAGTGCACTCCGTTGCTTTAGAACATGAAGCTGCAGCTCTGCCCTCTCTAGCTCTGAATTTTTAGCTATTTTCCTATTGCTGCTCATCTATGTGGGAGGTTCCTCTCTATCCTGACCCTACACAGCTCTGTCTCACCAGGTGTCCCTTCTCCATTATACACACCTCAGGAAGGAGACAGGCTAAGATAACTGGGATCTCAAACAAGATTTTGAAGTGGATACCCTCAAGTGTGTAAATGAAGGACAACTATAACTCTTTAGAAAATCCCCAGACCTGTTTATTTTACCTCCTTGAACCCATCATACCCTCCCTCAGCAAACCAGGCTCAGTTTCATGTTCTTCCCCCATTCACCAGCTCCCCTGTTCCATGAAACCAAAGCCCTGCCTCCCTCCCCATGCCATATCCAGGTTGGGCATCCCCCTCCCAGTGTTTTCAGGTGCTCAGTCCAACACAGCCACCACAAGCTGCTGATTTGCTCTTGGGGAAAGTGGTTTGGATGGGTCACATCCCAGGTCTCCCAAATGACAGGGCCCCAGAATGTTGCTTGTACCTAAAGCAAGTTGTGGTTCAGGTCCTGATGGTCCAGGGAGGCCTTTTTGGAAGGGAGCTTGTTTCCAGGCTCTGTTCCACATCTTCTTTAGGGAATCTGTATTCAGAGCCTCCAGCTCATTTCCTCACAGACAGTTCTTAATAAAAAACAGCGTGGGCTGAAAAAGACCATTCCAGCAAAGAGGGCAACTTGCCTCTGTCCCCGCACTGTCCATGCTGCCTTGCACCCATTCCTTCCTCTCCTGTCCCTTGGAGGTCAGAGGCTGCAGAGCCTGAAGCTTGCTTATCCTGCTCCTGCTCGGGGAAGAAGGGATTTCAGAAGGACCTGGTTCTCATGAAGCGTTTGCTGTTGGCTGATGGTCTGTGCTCCCCAGGAGAGAGGTTTCCCAGTGACGATGCTACGGGCAGCATCTCCCTGGGTTCTGTCCTTCCCACCCAGTGGGTCAGCTCAGCCCAGCTTTCCATGCCTCCAAAGCAGAAAACGAAAGGGGGAAATGTGTGTTAAGCCCTTTCATTAATAACCAGAAAAGCCCAACACAAGTGACCCTCAGTGAACGTCCCCCCCCATTCCTTGTCCACATATCTGCTGCCCCCAGCCACTTGCCCCTGACGGCGCGTTCCAGCCAGGACGGGGCTCGTGCCCTACACAGCGGTTCTGTCCCTCTCCCAGCTCAGCCCCTCATCGGACAGAAAGCCACAGAGACTAAATGATTACTCTCTATTTCTATACACATGGGGCATTGATCCTAGGGTCTGTTTTATGGGCCAGGGAGGGGGGAAACGGGATGGGGACAGGGTGGGGGAGAGCAGGAGCGTGTTTCATTTATAAAATCGAGCCCTGTTCCAGTGAAAATTGAAGTTCCTGTTTCTTTCCCTCTGTATTAGACTCCCTGTCGTCTTACAGGAAGTCTTAATAAAGTCTCCAGGGAAGTTTAAAATGAATTTTAAAAAATCATAATCCCCATATGGAAGCATTGGCATCAGTAAGATACACCACTGTGTGATAGCATGGAGCCAGGGAATATTTGAAGGCCTGTAAAATAAGCTCGTTAAATCAGTATTCTGAATGCGCTGCCTATGGAGAAAGCCCCCCGTCAGCTACTTCCTATCTCTTGAGCGAAGAAAAAGATGTGCCTGGGTTTTGGAACCCAGCAGCCTGAGGCTGGGATGGGGGGAGAGCAGCACTTTGTTCTGGAGGAAAGACAAATGGCATTTCATTTGTTCATTTGTTTCAAAGCCATCCCTCCTAATGTTGAAGGACAAACAAAAAAAAAATTGTTTGGTCAGCCACAGACAGACTTTCTGCGTGCAAGGGGATGGCGAGAGGTCTTTGAGTGGTAGAAATAGCATCAGGCAGAAACCACTCCAACAGATCTCGGTTCTTGAGGGACAGCAAAGCAGCAGCAGCCACCAAAATGCTTGGAAATGTTAGCCCCAAACGGCTGCAGACAGGCAGCAAGCAGGACATGTTACAGAGGAACATAAGCATAGGCTGTGTCTCCACAGGCCACCAAAATCCAGCATCCTTCCTGTTTTAGGTGCCAAAGGTGCCCAAAGCTTAGCCTCTTGTCCTGATGGCAGTGCAGAACTAAGCAGGAAAGGCAAAAAGAACGGGCCAAGCATGCAATGATGCGCCTCTGAAGGACTCTCCCAGTCCCCGGGTAAAAGGAGCCTGTTCCCCAAACTCACAGACTCAAGACAGCTGTGAGTAACAGCCCAAAGAAAGGCAAATTACAAAAGTTTTTTCCCTTCACTCTCCTCAAAGCAAAAGGACTTTCTCTAGGGCACTGTATCACCTCTTCAGATTCCCGACAGCGGGTTTTGAAAGTGAACATGCATTTCTATTGTGCCTGAAATAGGAGAAATTCTATTGTATCCTGTGACCTCCCTGCAAATAACTGTTGTGACAGGCAGTTTTATGGTAAGGGAAGATACTGAAGTTCAGGGAGGCTTCACCACTATTATTATAGAGCAAGTCCCTGGAGCATCTTAAGAACGAAATATGCACAAAGGCCTCTTACACAAGATCAGTGGTCAGGTCCCATCCATTGTCCCAGATTTCACTTGTGACATTAAGCAGATTGCTTTTTGTGCCCCAGTTACCCTGCATGACACTCCTCAGGCTGCCTGAGTCCACGCTAAGGGACTTAGAACATCAAGGACTTGGCCCATGAAGAAGATGTATTTTCTTTAGCCAGAAAAGATTAGGGCCATAAAAGAGATTTGGCTCTGGGTGGAAATGAGGGGAGTGCCAAGCGAAATGCCATATGAAATTAGGAACAGTAGAAAGCCTCCATTCTCATCATTATTGTCTGATGCACCTCCTAGACACCTTAGGGGTTTTGGAGTTTTACTTCATGAGGGTGCTTAATTGGCTGGTGTATTTGCAGGAACGTGCTCAAAGCACCCCAATTCTTAACCCCCACCCCAAATAAAAGGAAACAAAAAGGGAAAGGAGAATTTTATTTCTGAAAATGGTGTTTTTCTTTAAGCCTGTAAGACACACAACCTCTTTGAAAATGGTCAACCTTGCCCGTAACATACAGATCAACCTGACCAACAGGTGAAAAGCTCCGTTTCCAGTCCAAGAAATATTTTCCCATTTATTTATTCATTAATTTTGGCCACTAGAAGGAGAAACCCACGGTTTGAAGAGCTCTCCCTCAGGTATGGGAGTCCACAAGTCAGCTGGTGGAAGAAGGAGACTCCCAGTCCCAGGGAAGGTTTCATACATTCTCCATGGGCCTAATCAGGTGCTCAGGACAGCGTTGGTGATCCAGATTTCTTCCTTGACACCTCTCAAAAGGGAGATGGGCACAGAGAGTCCCCCTTCTGAGGGCAGAGCCAAAACACTGCTAATGCTTAAATCTGTATTATGAAACCAGTAATAAGCAAGCAGTTCAGAGTCTCGTTGTGCAAGAAAGTACACAAAGAGAGAATGAAAAGACCATTATTTTTCCTTGAGAGTCTCTGGGGCTGCTGTAATTACTCCAGAGGGATTCATCCCTCAGAGAAAGCTGCAATTGTAGTGAAAAGGTGTCGTGGAACTTTCTAGCCATATGTGTATTATCTCTGGGCAAAACAGAACAGAACCTTTTTCTCTGTTTTTTTTTTTTTGTTTGTTTGTTTGTTTGTTTGTTTGTTTGACAACTGCTTTTCATTGATAAAAGCAAAACCAATGAGACAATGAGAGAGAGGGAGAGAACAAAATAAAGAAAGGAAGGAAGGAAGAAATCCATGCATTTTGTTGAAGGGTTTCTTTCACAAATGAACCAGGAATGAAATTCAAAATCTTCAGCTTCCCAGCCCCTCCTGTTGACCTGCTCATCCTGACTCATGATCCTTACTTACTGCAACCCCCTGGGGGACACCCGACCAGTCCAACTCAAGCTTCATCCACCAAAGGATGTGTATTTTCCTGATGGCTCTTATATCAGGGATGTCCTTGGGACTTTAAACTACTTTCAGCCGTTACATCTATTCACCAGTGGAACAGTCATACTATAAAAAGATGATGCCTCAGGTAGATGAATTGATCTGATAGAACAGATGCCGTGAAAGGCTTCTTTAGACTGAAGCAGGGATGTAACAGAAGTTAGGCACAATTTAAAACCACAAACAATGACAAAATACATCCAGCGCAAACTGCCTTTAAAATAATCTCGTTATAGAATATAACTATAGAAGAACAAGGTCCCCTCTAGTGGAAAGCTATGGAATATGTTGATCAGGAGCTGCTGCGAGTCCTTCCTCATCCAGGCTTGTGTAGTATCTCAGTTTGTTTCCTCTTTATCACCCATGTCATGCACACGTCAGGCTCATCTAATGAAAGCAGAGATATTGTCATTAATACTTGCGTATCTGGATCTCCAGTCTTAAATCCTGCTTTTGGCCTCGGGGATTTGTTGTTGCACTTATGTTTTCAGAGAAATCGGTGTATTTCCAATTTTGTCATGAGTAATGCATTTTGCAAAGCTGCAGCAGCTGCGGATGTCATTTTTTTTCCAATGCAATTTCTCCATCTGGTGGTGTAAAAAGCAGCTCTGGAGCTGCTGTTGGTCAGTGTGCTCCACTCCAGCAATGCTAATTTGCACCCACTAAGGTGGGTGAAGCTTGGAGGAAGTGTACACCAGTTTTGGGCCATGCCTGTAAATTTACTTTAGTCCCACTCCAGTCCTTATGACAAGTGTTGTTAGGTGGGATGTTTTCTTGAAAGTCTGCAACCCCCAGTAGTGCATTCCCTTAATTCTACCCACACTCCGTAACTCTGACAAATTAAGACACATGACACAATTATGACACATGGTGATCCAGGGCCAGTCCTTCTCAAAGGAAAAGCAATTTATTTTATTTATTTTATTTTATTTTACTTTTTAAAATCACCAGAACATCTTATTTGTTTCAGTAAGGCATGACCACAAATTAGTGCAAGCTGATATGTAAGAGTTTGAATGTATATTCTCTCGGCTCTTCTCAGAAATTAATTAAAATTTATTTAGTACTCCAGTAGTCCCAGGTGTATTATGATTATTATTATCATTTATTGTAGGGGGAAAGAGACTGAGGAGGAGAGGATTAAGGAAGGATCTGGTTTACTCTGTAATAGTGAACTTAAAGAAAAACTGGAGGGGCAGATTATCTTCACTGAGGCTTTGGGATCAGGTGTATATCTGCCCTTCTTCCCTCTCACCAAATAGGTACAGTCAGCATCCTTATTCTGCACATCACAAGGAGCATTAACAGCAGGATTAACACCCAAATACTACGTTTCCAGCTGTGGAACAGGGAAGTGGTCTTTCCTGCCCAGCTCACAGCTGGATGCTCTCCTACAGATGCTTATACATGGAGTTTATAAGATCCACTCAGACCCTGAAACACACGGTGAGCCAGACACTGAGCTCGTGTAACCTTGTGCAGTTCCCAGGGACCGCCACCTGTGCATGCAGGAAAGTGTATTGCCTAAAAGCAGGTTTTTTAAAATCTTTTTCCATTTATTTTCTCCTTCAGACTCTATTAAAGAAATCATTAAACAGGGGAAGACCAGAAGAAAGCAGGTGACTGGTATGTAATGACTGATACTTGTCATGTTGCTCTGTGTTGGAATCGATGTGCTTTCATCAGCTCTGGCACTAGGAGTCTCTGCAGCTCCCCAGGTGAAGTGGGGAGAACCTAACAAATATGAACAGATACCTCATCTGCTGTTACACACACGTGTACACACAGACTGGATTACAGACCTGGGCTCCTGCAGAATTGCTTCCTCCCCAGCTGTTTGCATGACTCTTGTATTCCCATTTGCTCCAGCTGAAGTGGTGGATAATAGTCCTTTTCCTGATCTTACTTAGAACCCAGCAGTAGTCCTCAGCCATAAAGCTGGGCACCTGAGGCCTCTCAGGTTGAAGAGGGAATTAAAAACTTGTCCTCCATTCCCATCTGGAAGCTGTAATCCCCACACCTCTTGCCTATCTTCAGCCATTGAAAAACTAGGGATGGGACTGAGATTCAGCAACTTAAACATAATTTTCTGTAATGTACGTATTCACACTCATCAGAGGTTTCATTGCAGTGGATGGAGATTTAGGGCTCAAACCACCTGTCTGCATATGGGTCAGAAGTATTTTCAGTACTCTATGGAGATCATGCCTGGAGCCAGCGAAGTGCCACCATTCACTCTCCTAGTCAATATTTCTGTGGATGCAAGCATACTTTCTCCTCAAGTCCCACACCATCCCTTCACACCCTGTGGTGCTTTTTGGCCCTTTGGCGAGCTGATTGCCTCATTAACCCAGAGAACATGCCCTTTGTTTTGCTGCCTTCATACTGTACCAGGATGGGATGAGAAGGAAAGGAGAGAAGAGGAACGAAAGGCAGGACGAAAGTCTTCACAGTGATAGATCAGCTCTCTGTCTACACTGAAACCACAGGGTGGATAAAAAATTGTTGGATTAATAGAAGTGTAAATCCTAGGTCCTGAGCCTTATAAGCAACTGGAGATAGCTCCCTCCTCACCCCCCAGTGTAGACATCATTTACCAGCACAAATACTCAGAGACAGTGTAGGCAACAGAGACAATGGAGAGATTTAGTCATCAAGATAGCTTGAAAACTCTCTCTCATTAGCATGAATGTTTTGTATTTATGCATGTAAATATTCCATGGCTCTTAATCTTAAGGCATACATTGCTGCAATATTTACAAGACACGCTAGGAGAAAAGCTGCTTCACACTCGTGAAAATTCTCCGGGAGGTGGGAGAAAGAGCAGCCACGTGGAAGTGTAGCCAAAAGCTGGGTTTCAAAACTGCTCAGGAAGAGAGAGAAGACATGAACGCATTCAGCCCTGCTCCCTGGAGACCCTGAGTTTCTGCTGCAACGCGCTGAAAAACTTCACATCCCCTTTATCCCGGCGGGCTCTCATCGTCTGCAGCCTTTGTGGAAGGGATGATGGACGGAGGGCAGCCACTGCCTGCAGCAGCACAGATGCAGTCTATCTCGTTATTCCATGCACATCCTCCTACAGCTTGATTTATGTGTCTTTCATCAGAAAAGAGAAAAAGGTTGATCAATCTTCTGGGAAATATGCAGTTCTGTGTCTAAGGAAGTATTTCCTTCAGCAGCTCAGAGAAAGAGGCATCAGAGAAGGAAGGAAAGCTTTCTCCCATGTGCCCAAGCCAACGCTCAGAAACCATATGAGCTATGACTTAAAAACCCCCATTCTTTGGGTTTTAACAAGCAGAGTTTACTTAATGCCTAAAATTACCCATGTGCAAATCCTATTTAGGAGGAGATGAGTGCTAGTTAATGTTTATCAAAAGCCTTTAGGCCTTCAAGAAGAACATATTTTAAATGAATCATGTCCTCCCATTAGTTTAAGGAATGCAAATCTCCATGCGGTTCCATGCTTGTACAAATATCTGCTTCTTACTCCAGGCTGCACTTTGGTTCCAGTTGCTATTCTCACGTAGCTCTGCACAATGCATTTTTTTATTATTATGATTTTTTTATTATTTTTTTACAAGCCACTGTCTAGCCAAATGGCCAGATTTCCCTTTAAAGGACAAAAAAAAAATCAGTGACTTGGTCTTCAAAAGGTAATAAATCCGTACATCTACAGGCACTCAACAGCCTGAACACATGGAGGCAGCGAGTACCATCAGCTCCCCACAAGTATTTGAATGTGCCCTCCCTGGAGGACTGCTACCACCACCTTTAGCAGGGTCACTTCTTCTTTGCCGGGGCTTTGGCATTCCCACCAGCTTTGCCATTTTTTTTGGTGCTTCCTCCAGATTTTGCTGCTTCACTTTCTTTTTCACCTTTCTTTCCACCACCTTGTTTCTTGTCATTGCTGCCCTTTTCTCCCTTTTCGCCCTTTTCTCCCTTTTCGCCCTTTTCTCCTTCTTTCTTTTTGGCATCTTTCCCTTCTTTCTTGGATCCTTCTTTCTGGTCCTTTTCACCATCCTTCTTCTTGGAGCCTTTGGATCCTTCTTTCTTACCCTGAGCCTTGTCCACTTTTCCAGATACAGTGGGAACGTCTTCTTTTTTTTCTTCTGCCACCTGAGCTGTATGTGAGGACATAAAAAGAAAACAGAAAGGCAATTAACATAAGGTGACACTATCCAAGAAGAGGGTAAAACTCCTGCTCCCTGCTGGCAAATCCTGGACAAAGTGAAAACACTGGGGCTTTGTCCCTCCAGCTGTTTTTCTCACTGGCTAGCAGCTTTCATGTCTTTGTTTTGAGAAGGCAGACTAATGGGGTAAAGCAGAATTGATGATTTGAAGAGCTGGGTTGTAGCTCTGTTGGAAGAAATGGATCCCATTTGTCAGAACTAGTCCCTGAACATTATAACGAGAGTCCACAGACATTTCCCAATAATGGCATCAGTGTGGAGTGGTGTCCTTCCAGGCAAAGGAACAGAAACCTCTCTGATGTAATTCAATTCAGCCCTGGCCTCTTTGCCTTTTTTTTTCTTTTTCTTTTCTTTCATTTTTTTTCCTTTTTTGTTTATTTGTTTGTCTGTTTTTGTTGTCTCTTTGTTTTGTTGATTGGATTTTATTTTTTTTTTCATGTTTTCTTTGTTTAATTTCCTGCATGGGGCATGTCTCCTGCAGCTGAGAGCGGACAGCAGAGATTCTTCTGGGGGTCTTTGCTCTCAGAGACAGACAAGCAGAAGATGAAGTCCCAACACAGGACTACAAAGTAGGCTCTGCTTATGTCCTGTCCAGGCCCGGTCACCATGGGACTGGCTTCCTACCTGCACCACTGTAATTAATGGCAGCGACATACCAAGGGCATAAAGCAATTAACTCTAGTGCAGAGATGTCTCTGCTTTGTTATGTTTTAATGCACAATCCATAACAGATTTAGGAAGTTTATAATATCTTTATTTAATATCTTTACTTAGGAATATCTTGGATTCACTGCCCACATTTCAGGTGAGAAGACTCATAAGTATCCCACTGGGTCTTGCAGACAAATTATTCCGAAAAAAGGATGCTATGAAAATAATTTTCCACTCCCTTCCCCCCCCCACCACCTTTTTTTAACTTCTAATAAAACTGGTTAATTTTCTCAAAAGTGTTTCTAAACTCAGAGCTTGATGCACTGAGCTCTCATTTCAAGCTGCTACACAACACTCAAGCACAGATCAGATTTCAAATATTTCTTACAGATTATTTTTTTTTCTTTGCTCATGACCAACAAGGTATAAAGTTCTGACAAAAGAGGTGAAAATGTGTTAAGTTTCCTATGGCTTCCTTTTCTGAAAAGCCCCATTGTAGGACTCATACGTAAATAGATAACCACGTTAGCACAACTTAATAATTAAGCTCAGCCAAGATATAGGAACGACCTGGGAGTGACCTGAGCAAATGGAGGGTTATTGGTCACTGTTTATAGCTTCCTTCAGCTGACACCTAAGTCATACCACTTCACCTCTGTCACATGCTAAGGAACGATGACAGTGAGCTGGCTCAGGAGGTAATTTGGTAAGGGGTGATCATTTGGTGAGACATCTCAATCTTACGTGGAGCCACTAGACTCCTGTCCGTTTAATTGGCCCCAGACCTCCCTGCTACGGATATCTGTAGCGTCGCTTTCAGTTTGCAGCAATGTATTACAGGGGTGAATCAAATCTGCATTTATTATGTTTGCCTAAAATATTCTTTCAGACTGAACACTAATATACGATGCTATCTTTTGACCTTGGGAACCGGTAATTCATTTATACACACAGATGGGAATGGAACAACACTTTTTCTTACAACCACAGGGGAAATCCTGACATCTCATGTGAAAAGAGGAGAGAAAACCAACCAACAAATGAACAAAACAAATACAAACAAACAAAAACAACATTGTCTGCTTCCTGGAGAAACGTGGTAGGATCCAGATGCACTCCCAAAAAACGTCAGCTGGAGTTGCCTCAGACCAGAATACTTGAAGATTTCCCAGGCCACAGCCCCAGACACAGCAAGGGCCCGGTTCTGCTTTTACCCCTCCCATATGGTGGGAGACAGAACTTCAATAAATTAGGTTGTATATAACCTTTTATGCTCTGAACCCTAAAATCCGTTCTCTTTTTTGTCCATAAAAAAAAGGGTTTGCCACATACGACACTCAGAATAGTGCATGGAGAATCATTTGGCAGTTAGAATATTCCATCACAGTAAATGTGAAATAGAGTCAAATAATGCCAAGAAATGAGAGTATTATTGTAATATATTCTTGATTAATAGCATTTGACACTTACAGAAATCTTTAAAGCATTTAATGGCCACTCAGTAATTAAAATCATTCAGGTTGTCTGTTTGACCAGATCCACTGAGGGTTGTCACAGTGTATAAATAGTCAGTGAGTACATACATCATATTTCATGACCACATAAATCAGGGTGGGCTGCCAAACGTCAATGGAGCAGCATGGCAGACCATCACACCCTGTACAGACAAGAATAATAGCTCAGAGCTGAAGCCCAAAGGTTTGCATACTTTCCAGCGTAATGTCTAAATCATGAAGTGAAACTTCTCTGAGGACAGGATTCACACTAATCTCAGAAGGAGGATTGATCACACACAGCTTTTGCATCTAGTATTTAGGCACTGACAGCTGAGTCAGACTCTCCAGGACTGGAGACTTACAGGCATTTTTAAGGCACAGTTTACCTCCCTTACTCTGAAAGGAATCACATCCTTTTTATTTATCACTGTGGATAAAGGAATAAAAACTACATGACTAATGCTGATGCAGGCTTCTCCATAGATGTGGGTAATGTGTTTGTGGACAGTTGAATTGCACCCCAGTACCAGTTCCCTCAGGGCAACCTGATCAGACTTATGTCTGCCCACAGAGGACCAGGAGACTCAAAGCACGCGTCTTCAGAAGCCATTACCAGACAGCAGCAGCCACTCAGTGATGTTATCCACTAGATTCCTACCCTGCACCGTGCCAGGACCATAGATTTGGGACTCACGAGGCTGAGGGGTGGTCAACTACTCATATATTTCATGGGATAAAAGCCGTATGGTGCAGATGACTTCTCATATATTGCTTTCTCGTGGCTATTTATTCATGAGCTCATGATGCAGCATTTTACTATGGTCCAATTAAACCCACACTAAACTAGCAAGCCTTTGGATAGAGCTTGTGCACAGGTTTGAGTGTTATTGAAGGCTGCTTACAGGAGATCAAAACTTATTAACGTTCTGGGGTAAAACTCTCATTCTACTGCCCCAAACCCCTTTCTGTGTCTTTGGGATATTCTCATCTTTATTTTTTTTTTTTGTTTTTATAGAATTAACAGCCACGCTGTTAAATGCTACAAATCCTCCTAAAAGAGGATGTAGCAGATGACTGAACTTGGCTTTCTGCTATCTACAGGAATGAGTCTTCACACTCTCTGGGGTCTACTGGGTGCTGGTCCACACAGAGTCAGAATTTGGTCTTCTGACCAGGAAGCCAAAAGATGCAATATCCATACACAATTTCTTATATATGTAAGAGAGCATTAACCAAACCTTTGGATGGCCTTTGACTCTGAAGTACTTTAAGAGAATTTAACACTATGGGCAAGGGTTTATTCACACCAATTGGGTTCAGCTCCAGAGAGAGGTCTGGCCATATTTAGTTTGTACTATAGGCACAGTCAAGTGATTGAACATGTCAGAAATACTGAGGTATGTTCAACAGCTTACTATTAATCACATATTTCTATATTTTGCTGGTGTAGGAGTAAATTTCCACAGTTATGTTATCTGCCTCTTTCACCGGTTTTATGGACTGAAGCATCATGTTGCGAGTTAAAGAAACTCCAGGTTTTTATGAAGCTACAGACCACAGGGCTTACAGAGACACAGAAATAGGGAACAAACACACAAATAAATAAATAAATAAATAAAGACTTTCATTTAAAGTTCTCAAGAAAACGGGTGAAATTCAGAAAAGGAACTGAGAAGCAGAGAGTCCAAGGCATGATGGATCTCAGAGGAAGCCACGGAAAAGAGAAGCCATAGACAGACAGACAGACAGGAAGGCAGTCCCCTAATTTCCTTGTAGGGCCATTTCATCTTCTTCTTTCACCACAGGCAGGGAGTTGAGAGGTCTGGACTGGACATGACCAGAGAGAGTTGGGAGAGTTTCAGTAGAGCCTAGGGCACAGAATCAGGAAAGGTGAGTGAGAGGAGAGGAGACCAGTGACAGAAATACTCTTGGCCATCCAAATGGGGCAAACCAGTTACGGGCAATGTGAAATTCTAACACTTTTTCTTCCTACTGACACAGCCCCCACCCCAGAAATTGTCCCATAATATGAATGAGACTGTCTGGAAATGTTAAACATGAGCTGCAAAGGAATAACCCTGACTTGTACTATTGGAGAAACTGTCCCCTGCATCTGAATGACCATGTCTGCTACCACATATGTTGTTGGTTTAGAGTTGTGCATGTGAATGTGAGAGTTTTACCATGTCATGGTGATATCTTCATTGTTTTGCCCAAGGAGCTACACTGATTTCTGCACAGGGAGGACCAGACCCTTTCCATTCATGCATACAGAAAACAACCCCAAAAGAAGAGATGGGTCTCATGTGCAGGTGAGGGCATGAGAATTACCTCCAGGGATCTCTGTCAGCTCATTGAGTGGTGGCACAGTCTCCAGTTTGTCTGCATACGTCTTGGCTGCTTGCCGTTGAGCATATCGTGCCTCAATCTCTTTCTTTGTCCGGGGAATCCGGCACTTGAAGATACAGCACAGGGTAATAACTGGGAAGGGAGAGAAAAAGCGAGAACATTCAGCTTAGATGAGCAGACCTCTGTCTAGCACAGGTTGGTTTCCTCAAGTGGGAACCTCGATCCATTTACCTCTGTGGAAGTACCCATCAGTTACCAATTAAGTTACCTGAAAATAAAGAATTATTACTCTTAAACTGAGTTGTGGTAAAGAACAAAGAAAGTCCTTCCCTCCAAAAATAATGTGAAACGTTGCCTTAAATCATTTATACCATTGCTGTTTCTGAGCACAACACAGTCATTACTTTTATTTTCATCACCAGCCTGTAGATTTGTGAAGTATCATCCGACTTTTTAAGGTGTGGTAGGATATAAGAACATCAACAGCTTGAGTTCAGTATCTGTTTTTGACATCAGCCATGAAGATGGACTGTCACCCTTCAACAGTATGTTATTGCTGGAGATTCCTGACACCATGTCCTAGTCATCCTTTTTTGTGGTAGGTAGATCCTGAGGTTATGGACCACCAGCTGAAGAAAGTAATGAGGACAGGAACATTGTAAACCCTTCGAAATAGATCCAGAACAAGAGCTCAGTCTATGCCTTTACTGACTTTAACCCAAATCCATTGAGGGCAAGACGATAATTTAATCCAGATCTCCAAAATCATCATGCTCTTACTGTACGACTATGCATCTTTCCATGAGCTTCTCTTCTTTACATGCCTTAAGGATGAAGCTGATGCTTTCACTCCTAATAAGATATATTTTTCCTACATGGCTAAATATATACATTATTTCAGATTTTACATCTGTAAATCTAATCATGATTCAGATAATTCATTACAATGAAATAGCTATTGGTCGATTGCCTAGACTAGGAAACCACAGGCTTGATTAGATCATTGGTTCATCTGTGTATCACCTCTGACAACAATAAAACAGCAACTTCAAGGAAAAAAAGGTAATGAGGCTTTGAAACTAGTAAGCACAAAATTAGTTGTCCCATAGGTTACTCACACAACTGAAAAAAAACATGAGATCTCATAGTCTGTATGAACTTTTGATTTGCTTTTTTTTTCCTGGGCATTCTTTTAAAAGGATGTTCAATAAAAGCTCAGCTTTTCAATCTACCTAAATGCTTAAGCTCATTTATCTATCTTGTAGAAAGAAACAGGTTCTGCAGGCAGGCAGAGAGTTGTGCATAGAAAGATGTTTTATGATTAGTTTTACATGCTCTCTCTTAACTTAACTGGAGATCCCCCATGCTCTGAGAAAGGAATGTACATCCAACCTTCTGTATATTTCAACAGTTTTTTCCTCTGGCTTTCTGTCACCATGACCAATTGCTTGGACCTTCGAGGCTAATTCAAGGAAAAGAGAGAAATAATCTCTGTGTTTAGTTCCAAGTGTGAGCATTTCTCATCGACGAAGAGTAAAACCCTTTTGCAGAGAGCCTGCACAATGTCAGCACATAGACCATTTGCTGGTGTAAATTTTTCTCCTTAAAAGTTTTTCTTGAGCCTGTCCAGCCTCTCCTAAGCAGAAGGACTATGTCAGCCAGGAACAAGCCTTGCATGATGTCATCATATCACAAAAGAGAAAAGAAAAGTAGTAAAACAGCTTTCTTAGGGTTTTAGTTGAGACTAGTGTGAAGTCACCAAGCCAAGTGCAGCACGTTCCCCATCTCTTTTCTGCCAAAAATATCACTCCCCTTAAACAGCCTGCTGCAGAGGCTCCTGGCCACCTAAATGTCACAACAGGATGAGACACCTGAAGCTGTAGCAAATTGCCTGAAACAACGTGAGGTTGCAGTAATCTGTAATTGGGGAAGCAATCCAGATGCTTTTATCCTTGTTCTTCCTTGAGGGTCAGCTACAAGCTGAGGGTAATTGAGCTTCCACTTGTCTGACAAAAGCAAAGCAAGGTACCCGTATGGTGGTGTTGGCAGCACAACACTGTCAGCTTGCAGGGCTGGGTCTGCCCGGCTTTTTGGGACAGCAGGATTTCAATGTACAGCTGCCCACAGGGCCACAGAGACATCACGAGCAGGGGATAGTGAGGGTCCCTTCATGTTAGCAGGTAAAAAAAACCACCCAGCAGCTGGGCAAGGAGTCAGGGCAAGGTCAAGCTAGACGTAAGCATGCATGTAAACAGTGACAGAAAGCTGGGGAACGATTTACTGGGGGGGGGGAATGGGGTACGTGCTTTTTTTTTCTCTGCCCACTTTTAAATCAAGATCCATGGTTTTCCTGACAACATTCTGGAATTCAGCTGAGCTGTTAAGTCCTCTACTCACATTCAAGAAAAATAATTAGTGGGAAAATTAGCATCACATATCTTGGGGAGTGTTAAACATTGAGAATGTCAACATTCAAGTAAAGCACAAAGAGATAAATCAATGCCCTTGAAAGCCAAAGAGATGCCTGCTAATATCACAGTTGTTCACTCAGCCCTGGGAGAAAGACTTGGAGTTGTCGTATCTCTCACAGATTTACTTCTTTTCAATTACAAAGGCAAAAAGGGTTGTGTCTACATGACAGTAATGAGCTGGCCTCTCTGTTTAATTTTCTCATGGAGATGATGAAGTGCTGTATTGAGGTATCAGGGATGTGTGCTGTCTTGGGGTGTGAAATGATTCACAATCAGCCACTGCAGCAAGAGTATTACACGAAAATAATAGTTTTATATCTCCATTCCCCTTGCAAGCTATGCTTAGTGTGAGGCTCAAGCCACGCAGGGGACTAACTATTGGAATGAATGATGTTGTCTTTTAAAAGAATAGGCAGGTGAATAAGATTTTGTTACAGGAGGTTTAGGACACTGAGACTGATGCCAGGAATTAACATGTCATTGCTAGCGGGAAGTTATGGCCTGTTGGATTTCTTTGCTTTTCCATCCAGGTCAGACGGAGCAGGCTGTGGAATTCATCTGCACTGGTTTGCATGTCCCAAAGCTAAGGATGGAGATTAGGCTCTTAGTTACTCCAAGCTGCCTTGTTCACTGATAGAGAGAAAGAAATATCTCTACGGAGTGATTAATCTCATATTAAGACAGACATTTCAGGTAGGTCAGATGAATCATCCCCTGCACCTGCATTTCTCCCATTAAATACACGGAGAGCCTGCAGCGACCGGTCTGACAAAGGGCCACGGAGAGCTGCGACCCCCTGAAGCAAGAGCCAGAGGGCAGACAACGTTCCGTAAGCTCCTCAAATGTCACCAGAGATCTACATTTAGGCATACAAACTCCCTCAAAAAAGGTGAATCTCATCCTTTGGAAGCAAGAGTGAAATCTTCATTCTGTATTAGAAGTTTGAAGCCACGCTAGCATCGTTTCTGTTGTGCCTGGTAGATATTGGACGTTTTTCAGGCTTCAAACCAGTGAGATATTATTTGCTCCACTGCTAATTTATCCATCAAATGAGCCAGAAGGCAATGTAACCATAATGTTTCCTGGGCCTTTGCTGATGCCAAGTTGATTTCCACTTGGAAGAGCAAAGCGTTTTTATTTTTTTATTTATATATTTATTTTAAGTCTGTAGACAACCTGGGAAGCTGAACATGCCTGCAAGGGCCCTGAGAGCACCACACCACCAACCACCTTTCCGGAGTTTGGCTGCCTGTGTTCAGGACCACATGAGAAGTAAAACACTTGATGGCCTTCAAAGGAGGAGTTAGAAGAAGCCTCAGGGGAGGCTCCCCTCTGCTTCACGTGGGAGTGACTTTCAAGCTGATGGGCTCATTCCTGGTTCCTGCCAGAGGTACACAGCAGCTGTGGCCATGGCAAGCCCTGTGTCCCATCGACCCGGACTCAGACCCGTGGATGTGGCGTCCCAGCTCGACCTCAGACCTGCCCCGTCACTTTAATTTGATAATTAAGTTGATAACGAGGACTGCTGTTTAAAAATATCCATTTCCACAAGACAACAGATCAAGAATTGGATCGTGCTCTCTTCCATGTGAGTTAGACATCAAAGCAACCCTCTTACAAGAGCTTAGTACATACCACGGCATCAGCTGAGCTGTTAACTGATGGGCTCGTGTTCTCAGGACAGACGAATTACCGTATAAAACAAACCACATAAAACCTCCGCGAGGTTTATATATGCAATGCAAGTAACTTGAAGATTTATTTTGAGATATGAATTTGTGTAGAAATAGCAATTGCAACTCAGCTGAATGGTGATAAACCGATCACGAATAGTGATTACTTGACCACTTTTGATTCTGGGTCCATAGGATCAAGCAATTGGAGGACCCAGCTTGTTGGATGTCATTTGAGTATTTGTTGCTGTGCTTTTCTTCTGGCAGGCCGATGACTGACTTAAAGACTTGAACGTTTATTACTGATTCTCTTATACCCCAGGTAAAAGCTTTAATCGCTCTGCTATCAGACAACATTAAGTCTCATTCTTTCATGCCGTGGCTCTTCTTTTCCTTTGCAGGATTTCAGCCTTCATTTCGGCTGTTGCAAAGCCTTCTAAAATGCAGCCTAAGTCAACTCTTGCCTTAAAGTCTGCCTGATGCTGCAGCGAGCTTAAAGCAATCTGCTTGTAATGCATTAGGGCCGCATGAGCACTATGGATGATCCACGAGAATATCCAGCATCAAGGCTTGAAATGCTGACATTATTCAAGGTTTCTCTGCTGACAGACTACACGAGGCAAGAGAAACAACATGTGCCACAAAACGTAGTGGGGTCATTTTCAATTCTCTCCTTTTCTTCTCAGCTTTTCTGTATTAACAGTACACGGTCTTGTGATATTATGATAATAGGCATCTTCTATTAACTGCAAAATTAAAACATCAGCTTTTTTCTTTTCCAGCAGCATGCTGCGGATCGCTTTGCTTTTCATCTTCTAAAAATGATTTTCCCATCTCTCCCCCCTCCCCTTCCTTTTCAGTTATCTGACACACACAGCTGAATCCAGCCACTTATTTTTATTTTTGAAGGAACAATTATGTTTTAAATTAAAAAGCCTGCTCTGATCCTGCACACAACATTCTTTCCACCCTGAACGTTCAAGCTGACAACATATCAAGCTATTTTTCATTGCTTCTACCACCTTGATCACGAGAAACGTGATTTTTCAAGAAGGAAACAAGCACTTCATGGTCCTTTATGGGACGGTTATTTTAAAGGAATCAACTTTTTGCCATCTATGATGATAAAAGAAATATTGTAATTATTTTTTTCCTTTCTTTGACAAATATTAAAGAACTCTGACTGGTGAAATAATGAGAAACTCTGATCCTTGTTCTTCTCTGGGCTTTTACCATGTTTTCTTTAAATTTGACAGGGGTCAATGTCTTTGTAATATCTACTGCTAATCAGTTTGGAAGAGCTGAAAAGTGGCCCCATAAAACTATAATTTTAAACTATCATCTGAAATGCAGACACAAAGCAAGTGTTAAAAATATAGTTCCTACGATAAATAGACGCCTGTGATTAAATGATGACTGCACGTTCACTCTTGCTAGCTTAAACTAAAATATTTTGTTTCATAATTAAAGCAAGTTAACATATACAAAAGACTGAAAGGAGCTATAATGTCTTAAACCAAATATCCAGATGGCTAAGTTACCTTATTTGTGGTCTCTTTTCTCAAGTGAATTTAGCTCATCAACAGAAACACTGTTCCTTCCACTTTAGCTAGAGAGTAGATTAAAAAATCAAAAAAGAAAAAGGAAAAAAAGAAAAAAAAATTCTCCTAGGAATTAGGAAAGATTTAAATTAAATGTCTTTTCCAGAGACTGCCTAGTCTAGTATGTTAGCAGAGCTATGACTGAGAACTGAACAATTTCATAAATTGGATGGAAATTGGCTGTAATACACAGTAGATTTGTTCTCTTTGAAGCTGAAAAAATATAGTCTGCCAATGAAGCATTTAATTAACATTTAGCAAAGTAGCCTGTGCTACTTTGAGTTAATTAGGCAGCCATTCCATTGTTAATAATGAAAGCAATTAATGCAGATGTATTCAATGGCAACTTAACTGCAGCACTCTTATTTAAATGCTCATCAAGAAGGCTGGAGAGTTGCTTACTATGTGACTAAGACGCTGTTTTAAGGAAAGAGCTACCATATTTTGGCAGTCCAAGCTACTCACAGAAGTGTTCCTAACAGGCTAATTGTGATAATGTGAATTCATGAGGGCTACTAAACCTTTAAGGAAAATTAATGCTTGGGTGGCCGCTTGTAGCACTGGCCCACCCTGAGTGCTGAGATGCTGCTGCTGCTACCTGAACAGCCTCATCTAAAGATGCTGCTGCTGCTGCCAGAGCTTCTGCTGAGCTTCTGGTGCCCCAGAGGAGGTCTCTAGGTTCAGCTTCAGGAAAAAAAAAAAAAAGTGATTTTTCCTCTGCTTACAGGGAACGTACGTGCAGCCTGTCTTGGGGTCAGGTTGTGGCAATGGGGATTTAGGATCTGTTCTCTTCCAGGGGAGGAGAGAGACATATGGATGGTAAAAATGCCAGATTTGGAGTCTGGATTAGGGATGGATTAAGTACTTCTTCAAGATCCTTCTTAACCTTGTATTTTTCTGTGGTTGTTCTTTCAAGGAGAATGTAGTACTTAAATTAATGTTCTGATTTCCTAGCAAGAAAAAATAGGAGTGAATGAAGAAGGAGACCTAGACTGCAGACTCAGTAGTTGTGCCAATGTGACTTCATGCAAAGCATTTTTAAATGTGTCCACCTCTGCAAAAGGCCCTAAGGAGATGCTGACAGAACTGCTGAAAGGGGCCAGGGCTGCTCCAATATTTGCTCAGCCATCAAGCTTAACTGCACCTCTGCACGTGATATTTTCCCCGGTGCCTGGAAATGAGGGTCTGTCCACACCATGAGGTCACATCAGCTGACCCCTCTGTACATCACAAGCTGTTGGATTTAATTACTGCCTGAGTGAAATAACTTGGGTTGGACTGAATCCCACCTTACTCCAGGGAGAGCTGTTAAAGGGTAGGGAGTGTGGCAATGCTTAATCGCCTTCCCTGACACATTTATTTCTCAAATTCTCATTTGAATTAACCTGGTTTTAATTTCCAGACCCTGCTCTTGCTCTACCCTCTAGACTAAAAGGACCTTTAATACTTTTATTCCTTCTGAAGTCCTTCAATGCTGCAATCAAGTGGCCTTTTGATCTTCTTTCCAACAAGCTAACCAGACCGTGCTTGGTGAGACTCTTGTTTGAAGACCTTTCTCCAAGCATCGAACAGAGGTGAGTTTTTTATTTAATTATTTTGCAATTTATTTTTTATTTTATTTTATTTTTTTTTTCCCCAGCAAAAGTTTTAATATATAGGCAAAAGCACCCTGACAGGACAGCAATCAGAGGTGAAATCACCTTCTTACTTGTCATCAACCCCTGCAAACACATTTAAATATCTCATTGCTGAAGTATCACCCTGAACTGCTTTAGCTTTTTGCTTTGCTCTGACTATAATAATTACTAAGTTTTACTGATTGTCGTTCAGTCACTGTCTGTTTATTCTGTAGATAAGGTCGATATTCCTTGCTCCCAACCATAGATCCTTACTTCCACCTGCACTCACGGCATTTTGTCTGAATGAAGTCATCAGACTCCCTCCATAGCTCCTTCCCCATCCTTTTTGATTCTCTGGCCTAGTGGCAAGGATGATGGCTTTAACAGCAACCATTCTGTATTTATTTTGAGCTCACTGGTGAAAAATTTGGGTTAAGGTTAGACCTTTCATCAAAACAAGTGTTTCCTTGGAACGTTTTGGTTTGAGTTAGATTTCCCAGCTATGAAACACCGTGTGGGCCACAAAAGCTAGTCGTCACCAGGAGCTCTGTGGAGCATCCCTGTAGATCCCAGCGCGCTGTAGGGCACAGGTCATCTCATCCTTAGGGACACATCTAAAACTGTTCAATTCCTGCTTCTTCTCTCATCTGGTCAGTCTAGACACCTACCATGAAGGTGTCTCTGGGTAGATGAGATGACTTCTAGTAAAAAAAGAAGTCCAGATATTTTGGCTGGCAATCTGAACTGTTAGTTACACAAGCCCTAATTTAAAAAGCTTATGCTTTTTATGCTAATTTAATTGGTTATGCATTCAGTGTCTTTCTTGGGGCCATTTATGCTTGGTGCAACAGCTCCTGAGGCTAAGGTGGAGATCTCTCCAACCTTCTTTCCCCACCATCAAGACCTGGATCAGGGATGGGATTTACCCTTGCAGGGGGGTGAGAGATGTGGGACTGGTCCCTCTCCATTGCCTCCAAGCAAGGAGAGGAGCTGTCACAAGGAGGAGCCAGTGCCGCAGCTGTGTGAGGCAAGATCTAAGGATGATTCCCTTGTCTAATAAGGCAAAGTACCCCTTTTCAGGCATTTATTGAAAGCATCGTCAATCAGCTGGGGTCTGTCTTCTCTGCCTAAATAGAGCTAGCAACAAAACCCAGGATCCCAACACTCACAGCTAATCTTGTGATTTAGGCAGATAAAAACCAGAATGGGATCTAATCTCTGCATCTGACACCTGTGTATACTCCCAGACCTCATGTAGTGCCAAGGATATACACGGATTTCACACAGTGAAACATATTATACACAGTGCACAGGATTTCCATTCATAATTGAGATATAATATGGCAAAGAATATGGCTGTTACCTCCATTCATGTACAACAGCTGACGAGCAAGGACATGTGGGCTGTTATATACCTTGCTCTGGGAATCCAAGAAGCATTTATTGTTCTTTAGACCTGTCTTAGTTGGATTTTGCATGAGAGGGTGGCTTATGCCTGTTTTCTGCACTGGGTAGAGAAAGCACCCGGGTGGGGAATCAGGCATGAAATTGTACCTGAAGAGCAAGTGGGAGTTAGAATTATGACTGTCTATTGAAATAACAATAGTAATAATGAATCAACTTGAAGGCATAATCGAGTGGCAAATGCGTTTTGCCCAGGAAGGCAGAAAATCAACCTTTCATTTTCAGCTCCATAAAGCCATTCACAAGCGATGCTCATGCGGTGCAGATCTCAAGCACAGCACACCTGAGCCTTGTGCACCGTGCCGTACAGCAGTGCAGCCTCTCTTCGCAGTCCCCATCCATGTCCCCACGGTCCCCAGACACAAATCTGCACTTCCCCATCTCATTGCCCACTGCAGCTGGGGTCACTGAGCAGAGGAGAGGATGAAGCAGCTGGTCAGGATCCCACCTGGTGGGGACACCCATGGGGAGAAACTGTTTGGGAGTCTTGATGTTGTCCAGGGCCCCTTCCTTCCCCTCGCAGACTCCGTATGCAGCCCTCTCCATGTGACCAGATAGCTCTCACATTTAAGGGAAGCCATCCTCAGGCAATGACATCTCCAATATTTTAGCTCTTTTGGGTCACAAATAGATCTTGTAGAAGACTTGAGCAAGACATGTGCCAATGTACATGGTAATGGAACTTTTAGTTAACACTACTGTACGAAATAAGAACAGGATAATTTATTATGAAAATAATCAACAAGAAATAATATTTACTTGTTGGTCATTGGAGGGCATAAAAAAGGTCCTTTCTTTGTAAAAGACTTCCTCTTAATCACTCCCTTTTTGTGCTTGGCTAGAGCTACATATGCTGGTGTCATGACGTTTGGGGACTTGGGCTAGGTGTAGGCACACATGCACAGCAGTTCTAAAACACAATGCCATTTTTTTACTTGCAGTAAGAGGTTTCCATGCAACAACTTGGGCTGAGGGCAACAAAGATGTCAACCTGCTGTCCCATGCAAGAGCCATCCCTCGTCCTAAGTCGTGTTCTGTGGTAGAGGACACTGCTCTTGCCCTTGCATCCATCTCCTCACAGAGTATTCTGTGCACCCTGATGAGTTTTTCTCGTACACTGGGCTGTTAGTGAGGCAGCATTTAGCAGATAGATGGCTAAAGCCTCTTGCAGAAAGCACCATGTGAAGCATCCCATAGCCAGCCTAAATTATCTGCGCCTCACTGCAAATTCTGCACATTAATGGGAACATCTGGATGGTTTTGCTATCCAAAAAGTAATGGTTATTTAATTGTGTAAATCTTTTTCCTGGCATTTATACTTCGACACCCACAGCAAGTTGGTAAATAAAACCTCTAGCACTTCAAATTAAACCGCTCTCAGTTAATTGCATTCAAGATGTTTAACAGCTTTGTTGGTACTCGTTAAATAATACTTGATTACTGGGAACACATTTGTCCAACGTGAGCCTCCCTGATAGCAAACAAGCTTCTTCAAGTTTTCATGTCTGAGTTTATATGTCAAGAGAGAAACTACTGATGCTTGTGGCTGGGGCTACACTTTCCCATTTGACTGGCATGAGTGAGATTGGGAAAGTGCCTCTGGTAGGACACAGAGACAGGGGAAAAAGGGATCAGAACTGAGCCTCCTACTTTTGCAATCAGCTTCTGCTTTAGCCCACTGCTTTCTCACTCTTAGTCCATGTACGATTTATTTCCCAGCAGTACTAGACCTGCTGTGGACTATACGTAGGGGTTGGAAATAAGATCTCTTCCAACCCAAACCATTCTATGTATAGTGAGCAAACCCATTTCCATGGCCCCAGAGCTGTTCTGGTGCTGCTAAGCCACCAGCAATGAATAATCTTCAATTAAATAAGGATCGCCCCCACTCATGGACACAAAATGGTCTAATGTGCACCACCAGCTTAGCTCAGCAGTTCCCTGGCATGATCACGGAATCACAGACTGGACGACATTGGAAGATCATCTAGTTTACAAACTGATAGTGAAAAGGGGTATTTTCCTGCCTGAGGCAGCTGAAATTCCTCTGGTTAATTTTCTACATTGGGCAGGCATGGCATGGATGAAGTTGGACTCTGGAGGGGAGCAGAGACCTCCTTCCTCTTCACAGCACCGTGCCTGCTCCCACCACCCTCTTCATGCCCTCTCGCCTGGGCTGCTGCCAGCAGACCTGGGAGTGGAATGGATGAGAGCACAGAAATCAGCAGACTTGGGACCTTGGAACCAAAGTGGCATCCATTTAGGAAAAAATAAAAAAATAAAAAAGAGCCTGCAAGTCTGTTTAAAAATGTTGATGGTAGTTGTTTTGCCCTTCAGAAGGAAAGGGTGAGTTGATGGAGAGCACACTAAGCAAGCCTTGGGCAGGCTTCTGGCTTTCCCAGGGATGGACCGGGGCCACCTCCCCCTCCAGCGTAGGACTTTTGGTGCACAGCCCTTGATCTCTGTGGATGAAACAGGCCGTGCAAGGTTCAGAGATTATGAGTCAATCCCACCCTGTCAGTGTTGGGCCTCAGTTCCCCATTTAGAGCTCTTCAGAAAAAGTAAAGGAAATGCCAGATATAGCAACTAGATAACAATGCTCCTGAGTGAATCAAGTCCTGATAGCTAATCCCATCTCAGTTGTCCACTGTTTTCTTATCGAGGTCTCTCTGAGAAAGAGAGAACCAGATGCAACCACAGTCTCTGCCAGGTGCTCCTGCTTGCCAGGGGCCTCCTATCTTATCAACCAGCACTCAGAGAAGCCATCCAGAGCAGCTGAACCACGCTGGGTGTGAAGAGACAGTCCTGATAAGGATTTATTTTGAGGGATGCTGGCAGGAGATTTCCCAGCTTAATGGTCTGCCTTGCCTACCTGATTAAAATATCCAAAAAGGGATGGTTTTCTTTAACCAAGGACAAAATAACTGAGCTAAAATCTTGGGGGAAAGAAGAGCAACAGTGAGTTAACTTGCTCTGTCTGGTAACTGAGAGATTTTCTTTTTCTTCTTCTTTTTTTTTCTTTTTTTTTTTCTTTTTTTTTTTTTTTTCCAGATTTTCCTCTAGAGGGGCTGCTTAATTTGAAAATGAGCTTTCATGTCCATTCTCCAGTTAAAGCAAATATATATATATATATATTTTAGTAGATGAACAAGAATTGTTCAATGATTGAAAAACACATCCTTGAGGGTTATACCTCCAACAACACCTGAATGATGTTCTGCACACACTATGAAGTTATATTTTCTACCATGGGCTTCTATAATCTCAAAGATTTCGTTAATTAGTTTGTTTCTCTGTCATGACCTGTACCCTATCACAGAGCAGAAGCAAAGACGGAGAGGAATGGGTCTGACAGGAGGAGCCTGAAGGAGGTTTTTTAAAGCATCTAAGAAAGCTGGCTATCAGCTGCTGCAGGAGAGGCAGAAACGCCTCCTGCTACCAGGTGTGCAAATGCTCTGGCTGTCCTGGTCTCAGATTAGAAATTAGTAGAGCTAGGAGGCACCCCATTTTGTTTGTAACCCCCCAAAAATCTTGCTGTGAGTTAGAAGACCTCCTGTGAGACCTGTTGCTCTTTTCAGTGGTGTGTATTAACAATATAAGAAGGTGCCTTTTTCTTTTCATTAAATAAGGAAATGTAAAAAGGGGTTGGATCTGGCCTTTTTTTTTTTTTTTTTTTTTTTTTTTCCCTGGCCTTTTTTTATGTGATGACGCCATCTTGTGGAAGTTGCTAAGAGCAAGAGCTGGAAGCAACACCTGGATCATAGCTGGATTGGCCAAGTCCTGTTGCTCAGCAGAAGCAGGCTCGTGGGGTGGGAGAGCAAGGAGGACCTGCGCCCACACTCGCTGCACTTTGGGGTTGTGGCTGTGCAAAAGTTGTAGCCTTGGTCTTCTGGGTGCCCTTGGGAATTACGATATACATCCAGGACTTTATCCTACAGCAGCAACTTTCCATTTCAACCCCAAAAAATCCAGCGTGAGTGCTCCGTGACCACTCAGAGTGAGGAAGGTACGGATATCAACTTCAAAAACACCTCAATTCATCTACATACAAAGGACAAAGTAGACACACCTTTAAGGCCCTAAAGCTTTGATAACGAGGTCGGGTTTTAAGCCAATGGGATCATGCCCAGGCCCTGAAAAAGCCTGGAAATGGGCATTCTTTGTTTCTTAGTGCTATTAGAGAGGGGGTTGTGTTCTCCTGCTCTGCCTGCGAAGTTGCTCCAGAAACCAGGGAAGAAAAAAAAAAAAAGTTACCCTAGAACTCTTTTCAGCTCTCATCCCACTGGAAAAGAGTAATATTACCTAGTTTTCTGGGCTGATACCAACGTGGCTCTCAAGAGCTCACTCCCAGAAAAAACCTGTGCCTGCTCTTGGGAGTTGGAGCTGTGCTGGTCAAGCTGGGGAACCGCCACTGCCTGGGGGATCGCGAGGCACGGGAGCAGGAAGATGTTGCTGGAGCAAGATACAAGAAACTGGTGAGAACTGGCTATGGGATTCAGTCAATCTGGTGGTGTTAAATTTGAACATGTCCCATTTTGATTTTGGATGATGGACTCGGTCAATAGTTGCTTTCTTCACCTAATGCTTATTGCTTTCATAAAGCTGTCTGAATACATCGCTTAAGCTGGTACGGCTGGTCTCAGACCCACTGCTCATTGAAAGAAGAGGGCTCTTCAAACAAAGAGGTTGTACTAGAGGAGTAGTAGTACTAGAAGAGTAGTACCATAAACTGTCTCCCATCTATGTTGTCACATACTTAATCTTTTTGTCACTCTGAGGCTCAGCAAGCCCAAGCCCTCAAATTTCCTAGAAAATACTTTTCCACTTCTCTAGTAATATATGTCTGTAACAGGCTGACATAACAGACTTTTTCTTTTATTTTCTCTGAACTACCTGTGTGTATTAGCTGGATTTCAACCCTTAAAGCAGATGGTATTTTACGGAATTACACACAATCTGTTTTTGTCTAGACATAGATCCTTAAAAGGATTTTAACTTCTCACTATCCACTACTATCAACACGTCAAATACCTATCCTGTAACATTCTTTGTATGCTGTTTTCTGTTATGAGTTTTGCTTCTGGGCTGTCACTAGATGGGTTAAATTTACAGGGGCGTTTGCTTCTTGCTACAGAGACTTTTAGGTAACAAAGAAAAATGAGTTTTTTTTTTTACTGTTAGTGGTGCACCGTCTGATGGCTTGCCACTTAGGAAGCCTCTTATGTTTTCAGGAACCCTAAATAACCTAGTGATATGTAAGCCAATTTCTAACAAACAACAGAAGTCATCAGACCTACGGGGTGAAATATTCGTGATGAGGTGACATACCTAAAGAAAAGAAAACTACATAAATAAACCCTTTTGCAAACGTACTTGCACTGTGAATTTCCTGCTGATAGTTTTGGTGCCTACTTCACATAGTGCATGGAGTCACTGGGATTAAATACCTGGCCATGTTTACTCTCCTCTGTAGAGTTTCTTGAGATTGTTTGCGAAGGGTGTTGTGGCATGTGAGGCATTAGCATAAACTTCGTTGATTAAGAGGTAAAACATGGGAGTGCTTATCCTGGAGACTGGGTGCAGGGTGTGGTGCTAGCCCAGAAGGGGCAATAAGGGGAAAACAAAAGAGAGGAAAAAGCTGTAGTTGCTTTGAAACTGTAAATGTCTGTTTTAAGCTGCGTGGGAACATAACAGGAAGGCTCTCAGGAAAGGACTGCCGCAGCAGCCAAAGAGGAGGCTGTGACAGCAAGGGTCTGACTTCACCCCGTATCAGCAGAAAACACACAGACTGCAGAGCAATCAGATTTAAAGCAGCGCCACATCTAGGTGTAGCATCAGCAGCAGTTCTAGCTGCAAATGAAAGCGCAGCAGGGAGTACTAGCTATTAGTTTTCTGCACTGCTGTGTTCTTAGAGATTGCCCAGCAAGCCCGTTCCCTGCTGGCAGCTTGCACGTGGCTGCCTTGTTTCGGAGAGCGCTCATCGCTTATGAGGGGTGAGAGCAGAAGCGATGCAGAAAGCTGAGGCACTCGAGGTTGTCCTCCTTTATAGTGCTTGGTTGTTCAACCTATGAAATTAATTTTAACAAGCTATTAGGTCCACAAGCCAGAATGAGGAGAGGGCTGTAAAATATATATATATATAAATGCCTGGAAGATCTAGGTGTGTCGAAGCTTGTGTGACTGGGTGACATCCTTCCTGGAGCAGGAAAGGATTTGAGGCAACCTCTGAGCTGATCGGGTTTACCTTGAGGGCTAGGAATAGGCTCTGGATGTCTGCTCACTTGTTTCTAACAGGGGAAAGAGCAGGTTCAAGGGAATTATAGATGAGTTGGTGTAACTTCATTTCACAGACTGAGGTTGGATGGGGTCCCTGGAGGCCACCTACTCCCAAACCCTTGCTCAAGCAGGGCTACCTAGACCAGGTTGCCCAGGATCGTGTCCTTTACTGGAAAGATGCTGGAAATGAATTACTTAAACACTTTGCAAATGACTAGGTAGTAATAAGAAGATGGGGAAACCAAAATGGGTTGATCAATTGTGATTTATATCCAATTAATCGATTTTTATTTTCAATTTTGTGTGTGTGATTCTAAAGTCAGCTCAATGAGAGAGCAGAAGATCCTTCCTTTGAACTTAATAGGGTTATGGGCCTGTCCTAAATGGTATTCTCATAAGCAGGCTTATGGCAGCAGTTTGCAGTGCACAGTGAAGGTGGTTTAAATACTGTTCCCCAAGGTTGAGCTGACTGGGGATGAAGGTGGATGAAGACTTTCAGGTGGGGAATCAGCTGCACCCAAACAGCCCCTTCAAGAGTGCCAGGAGGGCGCCTGATCCCACTGCATCCACCGGGTCTGAGCTAATGGCTTCCTGATGACTGGATCCAAAAAGGACTTCTTGAGGTCTTGAAAACCCTACTGAAACCAAATGGGGAGCCTTGGCACCCGGGGTAGCAATTAATGACAGGTCTGGCTGTGACCACAGACCCCTTGTGGTTTATCTTAGCATGCGGGATGGCACCACAAGTGGTCCTACATGGCTTCTCTGGGTTGTGTGACAAGGTAGGACTCTTGCCAAGCTGTGAGACAGGGCAAGACCATGGCTGTGAGATGTATTTAAGCCTGAATGTGGTACTGCAGCAGACAACAGTTCCACATGTGCCATGGTCCTATACTTTCTCTTTTGTTCTGGGGTGCCACCAGCTAGCGCATTACAGGGTGGAGCTGCTGTAGCTGGCCTGTGGTTCTCTCGAACACCCCACCTGCCTCTCCCTTCCTGGGGGAGGAGGAAGCCAGCAAAACACCCTCGGTGCTGCCGGGCACCGCAGAGCCTCAGCCCGTGCCTTCTGCGTCCCTCCTGGGGCTGGCTCAGAGCCAGGTCCCGGGCGGGGTGGTGGTGCTGCGGTGGGTGCAAGGCAGAGAATTGCCACTTACTGACTGCCAGGACAAAGATGGCAAAGATACCAATCACCTGCCAGAGGCGCAGCCCCCAGATCACCACCGTCTCCGAAGTGACAGGGTCCGGCTTCTTTTTGGGGGGTTCTGTGGTGGCCTGGGAAAGAGAGGGGGAAAAAAAAAAAAAGAGAAAAATGGCTTAAGGTTGGCAAGGGGGAAGATGCCACCAACAGGAGTTGGTCTTCTGGCCTTACAATAATTCAGGTATCTTCAGGGAATGGAGACTTCTCTAGAGGTCGTGTCTAAAGCTCTTGTTGTTTTGGAATGTCTGAAGCGTTGCCAATTTTTGTTAATAGGAAATAATGGCAAAAAGATTTGCTTCGTCAAGTCCCACTTTTTTCCTGAAAAGTTCAGCTCCTTGGGTCAGGAAGAGATCTTTTAAAAGGCTTTTTTTTAAGGCTTAGCTGTGAAGAACAACATAAAATTAATAATAATAAAAAGTTATTTGAAACAGGGCAGGCTAGGGTGAATAGGGACCTCTGGTCACCAGATGTGACCCTTGTGCTGGAGCAGAGCCATGGCCAGGCACAAGCAGGGCTGTAGCTCAGGCAGGGACCAAGCACTTGAGTTTAGGGTTAAAGCAGCTCCTACAGGATGGGTTTCAGCCCTTGTTGTGCTGTCCCCAGCAGCTGGGCCTCTAGGGCTGGGATGCTGCCTTGCTCCTGAGCCCTTGTGTCCACACCTTGCGCTCGTGTTGTAAAATCACGGTGCCCACTTATAACAGGATTTTGCCTGGAGGTATTTTGAAGGAAAACGCCATGTGAATTTGATACGGGAACAGATACTAGGGCCCTTTTATAAGCTGAGGAAGGACACTTCAGTTAAATCCCTACCATAGGGCCTTAATTGCGTTATCAGTGGGGAATGAGAGGTTGATGGACCCTGGAAGGGCACAACAGGCAGAGAATCATACAGCTCATGCTTTAATTGTCAGAACAGCAGAGCTGAATTAGATGGCTATTTGAGCTGCATTTAAGTGCTGGGGATTCAAGCGCATCATTTTAACCATTTAAAGTTAGCCTCACCAAGCAGAGATGCTAGGTCTCATGCAATACAAGCAAGAAGTGTTCCAAACAGTCTGGAGCAACCCTAGAGGCTCCATTTTTGGCAGCCAGAGCTCAGATTCCCACAGCTCCAGCAGTGAGAGTGATTTGATGTGGGCAGGGGAGTATACTGTAGGGAGATTAAACAACACAGGCAGCACCAAAGAGATCAGCTGTATTTGCTGAGAGCCTTTGTATTACTTGAATGTGTTAAATGTGTTGTGAGTCCAGGAGAAAACCTTTCCTGAATGCCCATTTAGATGGAAACAGGACAAGGACCTGATGGCTTCTATAGTAGCTAAGTGTTGACAAATGATACAGTCTCATTGCAGACCCAGTCCTGAGTTTTCTGAGCCTTGGTTCCCCATCTCCAAGACCAACCCCAGAGGTCCCAGTGCAGTGGTGATATAGTAGGTGCACATACATCAACAAGAAGTATTTTTTCTCTTATCTGATGGCTCAGAAGTTCAGAGGTTATGATGTTTTGTGGTGCAGGAAGTCAGAGTTAAAACCTGCTAGTGACCTTTCAGAAGCAGGTGCTAGCAAAACTCCTGCACTGGCTTATATCTGAATGCAGAACCTGATCTGAGTTGGCAACAAACAGCCTTCTGATATAAGCTGAAAACACTTTGTTTCTTAAAACCAACCAGAAAAACAAACAAAAACCTCTTAAACACACATCTGACTCCCTGTAGTGCCCTTCCCTTCCCAGCCCAAGAAAGTGCTGTTAAAGCACAGCTGTAATGGATAGCAGAGAGCTGGGGCTGCTCTCCAATTACTTGCCTATTTGTGCAACACAAACCATAATTCAGTCTCTTGCTAATGAGGGATGCTTCCCGTTGAGTCTGGAGTGCTTTGTCTCCCGGGGGATCCTATTCAGAACCCATCTGTGGTGGACAGGATTGCTTTCTGAGCTCGGCTCTTCCAAGCTACTCAGCACCACGTGGCCTCGCCTCGGTGTAGTTTGTGACAGCCACAGATATCTGACTGGGGTGGTGTGGTCCTGTAGAGACATCTGGAACAGTCAGGTAGGAACTGGTGACAGTCACCACCGAAAAAAATATATATCCTTTTTCAACTATAGGGATTCTGTATGCTGTTTACGAAGCATCCAGTAACACCAAAAATAAATTCAGAAAATTTTGTCTAATTGGAAGTTAAACCAACAATGACCTAATAAATTTAGACTGCTGACCCCAGTGATCTAAGTTTATTTCCTGCTGTGGCTCTGGCCTTCCTTACTACTGATCCTGGAGTTAACCTCTAGGTTAACTCCAGTCTGAATCTCAAATCATAGATTATTTTTTTTTCCTGTGCACTACTTAGAGTGACTTTGCCCTCTTGAGAAGCTGAGCTCTCCCCAGGATTCGTCTTTCCTTCCAGACTTGTCTCTGATGAACATCTGGGAAAGGGAGCCAGGTATAAAGAGGGAAACTGGTGGGCAAAGGAGATTGTGGGGTTTGTTGGAACCCTGCACATCTGTGTAGGTTTTAAGTGCACATCAGGAAGGGGGGAAAAAAAGAGGGCAAACAGGGACATGGTTGCTATTAGCCCAGCCAGAGCTGTGCCAGATGGGAGCAGAGGGGAAGGTTTGGCCCCGTAGGTGGCTGGAAGGAATGGGTTTAAGGTTCACTGCTACTGCTCTGGACAGTCTTAAAAGCAAGTCCCTTTGTGGGTCATGTAACCTGGTTCACTGCCTCATGGCCTGTCAGGGGGCATCAGAACCTGCTGATCTTCAGCAGGACATAAACTACAGGCAGAAGGCAAACAGCAGACCTGAAGCCGAGGGAACAAGAACCCATGCTCAGCACCATGGATCGGAAGTGATGGTGCCAGTTTTCTGCAGCGCACACAGGCTTGGGGTCCTGATTGCTGCCCTCTGTGCTCTTCTCCAGCAAGAGCATCAAGAATAGGACGTGTTCATCTCCCTGTGCGACTTCTGCATAGGACTGGCTCTCCAGCAGCAGAATAATGGTAATCAGAGTCAGCAAACTGAAGCCAGTCTGCACTGACAGCATTAGGCACAGGGCTGTGGGACCCGAGGTCCTTGCTGCTTTTGCCTGCTAAACCTTCCAGCTTTGGTCTTTTTGCTCTGGGGATCTCAAAGCACTTAATGCATCACATTTATCGTACCAAAGCGATACTTCCAATTCAAAGTAAATTAGCTGCGATAGCGGCAATTAAAAGATGTTCTCAACGTTACAGTGTGGATCAAGAGCTCTGAAGCACTTGCCACCAACTTATGGCCGTTTCTGGAGGGAGCTGTGGACGTGGAACAGTACCTTTCAATGAGATGATTTGTGTTGGAGGGGAGGAGAAAAAGCAAGGTTGAAGATCTCTGCCACTTTCCTTGGTTTCACAAAAGCTTTTGATGTGAACTAATAAATAAAGCAGAAAATCTTTAATATTAAAGACAGGAGTGCAAGGGGGAAAAGGCATGAAGCAAGACCGCTGCTGAGTCCTGGCCATTCATGCAGATGCTTTGGTTTAATCACTGCAGCTCTTCATCTCTTCATCGTGTTTGTAGAGTAAATGTTGAGAATGTAGTGGTGAGGCTACCACAGCTTAATAAATCATCAGCTCATCTGTGGCAACTGCCTGTGGGCATGCACTGGGATTTGTAGCTGAGGGCTGTGTCAACATTGCGACATGTCCTGACCGAGCAAGGGGTCCAAAGTCTTCAGTGGGTTGTAAGGTGCAATGCTGGCCCGTTTGTCATCTCCAAAAGCTAAGACGTGTACAGCAAGGAGAGGAAATACATATTAATGAAAGTAATTCTTAGTAGCTGCAGGAAAATGGAGCTGTTGGTTTGTGCCTCCAAATAAATGTCGAGATTTGGAGGTGCGTGGGAATAAGCGTCAAGATTTGGAGTTACTGATTTGTGCCTGGCAATAAATGTCAAGGTAACAGTGATTGGATCAGGGACAAAAGGAAAAGATGTAAGGAGGCTGAAACACAGCACAGTGAAACGGTGGGGCAGGACAATTCTTACACAGCCCCAAGGAAAAACCAAAACTTGAAGCTGGTACTTGCAGCTTCATTGAGGGTGAACTTGTGCCAGAGCATTCCAGAATTGAAAGATGTTTGGATAGATGAAGAGGTTATACTTGGTGTGAAGGCTAACAGCATTGCTTTGTCTATGCAAGGCAACTGCAATGAATTAAAGACTCCAGAAGACTGGAGGTGGTAAAGAAAACTCCTGCGAGAGCTACCAGGCTTTGTCTCTAGATGCAGGGGGTGTTAAGAAATGCTCAGGTAATAACTGATCAGGGAGAGGCTTTGGGAGCGAGCTGATGAGAAAATATAAAAGAAAATTATGCAAACACCTCACTACAGTGTTGGTACCACATAGGTATCTGGGCACTATTTATGGGAATATGAAAAATTTGAGGCTCCAGAAAGAAAAAGAAATGAGCAGAAAGGAGTAAATGACAGGTTACAAAGCTCCAGAGATGCTCCGTGCTGATGTATAATGATCTTACAGCAAAAAGAAACTTCCAGCTTGATTAAGTAGCCTAAACTTTAATGTAAAGGAGACGATGATGGAGACCTTGGTAAATATTCCACATTACTTTGATGGAAGACCTGCGCTGGCTGGAGCAGCAGATAAAAAACAGGCAGCGTACAGCACAGTGTCTAAAACAAGATAAGACCGCTGGTGAATCCAACTCCTAGCCAACAGCAGTTATGAATATTAACCCAATGCCAGACCATTGGTCTGGGTGTCTCTCGCAGGACAGCGGAATAGCTCCTTAGCCTCTGACTGTGTCAGTTGCATCTCCCACAGCAGCTGGGGCATTCACATCACTTGTTGATGCCAGTAGGCATAAAGAAATTTATATTTGTGTCTTACCCCTCAGGCTAAATCTCTCCCTCTGAAGTAAGTGCATCTGCCCTTACTTAAGAGCTTAAAAATGTGCAGTACAAATAGTTAGGTCTAAGCTAATTGCTCTGTAGTTATGTGATGGCTATGAGAAAGCAGCACTCGTGTAGAGCCATCCACCTCATTGAGGCAGCTGATTGAGGTCTGATGAATAAGTGAGTATTTCTCTTGAGCGACTAATAGTGGAGCCTATAGTGATTAGCTCAGATCTGGCTAATTCCTCGATGCCTGACTTAGATCGGGTAAACACTACCCTTGAGATCCCATTCTTTACTTGATCTCTGGGAGTAGGAGCAGGGAAGCGAACCGGTGGGATCTGGGGATATCCTAGGAATCAAGTTGGCCCCAGCAGGAGCCACAGGGGCTGGGTGCTGGTTACTGCCCTACCTGTTGGGTTTGCCATGATGGGACCCTGTAGGGCTGTTTGCAGGGGTGTGTGTGTGTGGAATGCATGAATCATGTTGGGCCATGTTGACAACACCCTGGCCCCTCTCCTGCTTCTCCACCTGCCGTGGCAGGCTCCCCTACCTCTGAAGGCACAAGATCTGCTTGTGGTGAAAACAGCACCATCCCAAACCCTGCTGTTCCCGGGGTTTTGTGGAGGCTCCCAGGCTGGGAGCAGGCAGAAACCACGCCATAAGGAGAAGGATCCAAGCTGACGTTGGACTCTCAGGGCTGTAAAACATCTACTAAACCCCCAAACACTAAATCATTTCCAGGCAGGTTGCCTTTTCAGGTCAGAACGGTTTGACACTGTTTCTCCTAGCTAGAAAATATTCACGTTCACTTTTTCTGATTCATTTCAGAGAGAAAGTGTCAGTGGTGACTGGGGTGGGGTGTGGGGCAAGAAAAGGTACCAGCCCCGGTGGAAAAGGAGACAGCTTTATTTGCTTCACTAAGCAGCAAATAAAAATAGCATGGCCGGGCTTGGGAAAACTAATAATGTTTAGTCCTAATTGCATCTGATTGCACGTATCTAAAGGGCACAGATGTTTAGGAGGGATGGTGCTTCAGACAGAGGCACAAGCACACCCCATCCCTTCCCCTTCTGAGTAACAGGAAAGACATGGGCTACCTGAGGATGGGCGTCATTGTGGGCAAAACCCATCTAGAGAAGCCAACAAAATGTCTTGGTGGGGAGCCCTGGCATGGTCCAGACACAGCATCCAAAATACAGTAATGATAATCAATCTGTGGCTTCACAGGTCAAGGGACAATATAATACGGTGGTGTATTTAGGGTGAGGAGGGGGAAGGCTGACCATAATGGTTTAAATTAAGTGTGATAGCTGTTAAATCTGGTGTTTACTGTTCGATTACTGCGTAGATGTAGCTGATGCCCTGGTCATGAGGTTTGCTTGCACTAGGGCAGCTCCTGGGCTGGCTGAAGGACCCCTCTCACGGTCTCAGACCTCGCACGTTCCCCACTAGAACGTTATTTTTTTAATACCTGGACCAGTTCACAGCCCTGTGAACACCAGTTTAAGATTGAACCCTGATGCTTCTTTCCATCTGAGAGTGGCAGCAGTCACGGAACAACCTCTTTAGCACAGCTGTAGAATTTTGTATGACTGTTAGCAGAGACTATGCATTTATCCATGTGTACAATCCCTCCACAAATAACCAGAATGGTCTGAGAGCATGTCTGTTTTTTTTCCTTAAGATCATGTGTCTGGGGGTCTGGGAAGGTCCAGTGACTTTGCACCCTGTATGGTCTCCATCCCTCTCTCTGAGCCCATCTTCTCCGATGGACCATGATAAGGAACTTTCCAGAAAACAGCTTTGTAATTTTCTATAATATTTTGAAATATTTTCAAATATTTGAATATTCCATCTGGCCTGAAATGCTTGTATCTTCCTTGAGGATGCCCTTCTTAAAGCTAAGGCGTATCTCTTAAATCATCACACATGTTGCTTGTGCGTATCTTTCTGCACTAAAATTTTCCAATTTCTTCTTTTTTATTGTCAGCTATTGGGTTAAATCCGTGCATTCACAAGGGAAATCAACCTCAGAAGTCCACTTGGTAACTTCACCTACCTTCATTTGAACTATAATCACACACAGGTACTTTTAGACTATTGCATACAGAGTCACATCCATCACATTCACACATAGGCTACAAATGAGGGCTACTGTCCCTCGAGCCCAACAATACACCACGAAATATAATATAAACTGAAGATATTCATAACTAGTAGAAAAAGTAGTCTTTTTTCTCTACAATCTAATCCGTGTTGCAGCTTTTGCACGGAGTCTAAGCTGGAAAGTGGGGGGATCAGAAACATCTTTATTTTTCTTGCTATATTGGTAGGGAAAATGGTCAACAACCTCTAGTCTGATGGAGTTTCTGAAGAATTTATTTTACATAACTGCCTAGGTCAGAGTTTTACCTTCTAACTACGGAGCTCCAAACACCAGTCGAGAGACTAAGAACTTATTAAAGATATGGCAGATGCAGAACTTGACTCAATAAGGGAATAATTGAGTAAACCATGTGCTGGACACCAAACACCTGCAACTTATTCCCGCCTCAGGGTCCAAATTCATACCTATTCCAAGCCTCTTAGAGGTGAGCTGATGCAAAGAGGAAGAATAAATAAATAAATAAATAAATAAAGTCATGTTCAGAGGCTCTTATTGTCTCCTCTCTCCAATGCCCTGATGTCCAGTCCCTTTGACCTCCCCTCTGTTTGCTCTGATGAGCTGGCTTAGCATAAATTGAATTACTGGGGAAAACTGCATTGTATAATTATTTGAAGGAAGAAAAAACAAAGTCCTTGCAGAGCTTTGGAGCAGCCTGTAATTCATCTGCCTTGAGAAACACAGAAACTGGCTGTTGGTCTAATCTCATTTTTTGGATACCTGGTAATTAACCTGTTGTGCAGCTCGGGTTTCCAGACAAGATTTACTCCCTCCAGCACACTAAGAAGTGGATGTGTTTTCAAGAGAGCCTGGTATAAGTAAAACAGACGAGAAAAAAATCACACCTGTTTTATAACGATTTTCCTAGTTTTGACATTTATCTTTGTTCTGCTTTGGCGTGAGGACAAATCCTGGAAAATGTGTGTGTGTCTTTGAAACATCTGTCTTCAAACTGAGAGTGTCAGGATGCTTATTCACGTGGCTGTCTCGGTGTTTGGAAATGGCAAGATTGTTGTTGTTGTTGTTTTCTCTTTTAAGTCTTCTTGGTGAGGTGGAAGCTGAGTCTGCACACTGACCTGTCTTCAGCGAAGCATGCCTTGTTAAATGTGCTCTGTAAGAGAAAGTTCTGCCTGGCCAGTCACCTTGAGAGCCTCTGTAGGCTGAGCAGCTTGGGAAAATGTCTACAGCAGGATGTATGTGCATTTGCAAAGCTTATAGGCTCCTGTTTGGCTTGCTGGGGTTGTTATACCATGGTCAGATAGGCTGATGGGTCCATCAATACTGAAATGCTGAAAATGCGGTATTAAGTAAATTTAAGTTGAGGCATCTGGAAAGATGAGGCAGGACCTGGGCTGTAGGGTGGGGATACGAACACAGCACTGCTCCTGTTGCCTCTGTGGTGGAGACAAACTGCTGAAATCTGCAGACCAAAGGCTACAGAGATCAGACCTGGCTTGAGTCAAGGCCAGGTGAGGGGCAAGGCAGCCATGGATGCAACTCTTAACCTGCTGAGACAAGATGTTCTTTTGCTAGTGTATTAGAGCCCTTAACACAGACACAGCACAGCTGCAAGTTTTAGTTGAAACAATCAGAAATGTGAGCGAAGCCAAGCCCTGTTGTATGAACACTCTGCTCATCAGCACTGCAGCACTGGGGTTCTGACCCCAGACCAATGCAGTGGCTGCTTCCAGTGTGGCTCAGGCTTCCTTAGTTCAGAAAAGTGCTTGAGAAGTTGAAAATGGTTGGGCAGCTCATTTTTTGGCAGCTGTAATTTCAGGGGGCCACCTGTACATCCATGGACGGGATCACCTGTGTCAGGCCTGGTCCTCCTCTATCCCTGAGCCCCTGATGTGGGACACTTGTTGGACAGGGAGTATTGGGCTAGAATACGCTGTGCTGGGACTTTTTGTGCTCTCTCAAGTTCTCTTTGGGGATTAAAAGACCAATTAAGTGCCAACTGTGGTCATCATCAGCTGCTGGCATTTTAAAAGCACTTTCTTTACAGGCTGGGCCGGCAGAAAGCAACAAACATCACCTGAAGGAGCCCCTAACACCTTAAATTCCCTGCTTTCTGCCCCACCTGCCCTCCCTGGGTAACCTGCATGGAAAGAACAGGATTTCTGGACACCCCTAAGCCCTCTGATCCATAAAGCAGGCAGCTCCTTACCTCGATTAACTGTGCCATGGCAACTCTGGAGCACGACAAGAAGAGGGAAGAAGGCTTCATCCAGGAGAAAGGATGCTGTGAGGGTGGATCCCACGCCATCTTCCCTCCCTGGTGTATCTCCGACCTTCTCCTTGCTGTTGTAGCCCAAAGCAGGAGAGGTGATGAATAACCGAGCCGGCTCTCAGCAGTGTTCAGCATTTACCAGAAGCCGTCACGTGCTGTCCCGGCCCTTCTTTGCTGCTTTCCTTCCCAGCCCAGCAGCCAGAGACAGGAGTCATTAATTAATTAATTAGGCTGGTGTCGCTTACAGGGTGCTCTGCTGCTTCTCCGCCGGAGCTTTGTGCAGGGGGGGACGCAGGGAGCAAAGCAGTGCTCAGATCTGTTCCAGCAAGAGGGAAGCTATTTATTCATTAAGACCCTGGCTTTTTTTTTTTTATTATTTTTTTTTTTTTTACAGCTGTCTGACTGATTCCAGCTCTCCTGCTCTTGTTCTCCCTCCCTGCCTGTTGAGAGCAGCCTCTTCCCCTAATGAAAAAGGGCTGTAAGCCAAGCTGATGCATCAGCAGCACCGCAGCTGCCCTGTGCTAGCAGAGCCCGGTGTTACTGGAGATGAGCTCTTGGTGTCTCAGGATTTAAAAGCATCGTTCATCCCTGAAGGATCTCGGGGATGTGTTGCTGCATTTTGCAACTTCGCCTGGCCTTCAGGTCTTGAGGGAGTGGAAGGCAGCTGGGAAGAGCAGCAGAGCCAAACCTTGGGCTACAGGCCGAAAAAGAGGGCGAGGAGGAGAGTGTGTGGACAAAATGGGTTAAAAAACCTGCTTTGCTAGATTAAAAATATCTTACAGATTGAGCCCCGATGAATGCACTGAGCACGTGCTGATGAACTTCTCAGCTGCAGCTTTCTTGTTTCAGAGGAAACGTTGAGTGTTGGGACTAGGAAGCTTTTTTTTTTCTTTCTTTCTTTTTTTTTTTTCATAGCATTAGGAGAGTTGTTTTCAAAAGTCCAGTTTTGAGTCCAGTTAGCAGAGAACCAACGGGAATCACAGAATTGCTTAAAAATCTCTCTCCATGCTATAAGAGGCATAAATTTCTGGTGTCTCATTGCCAAGAACTCTAAAGAAATAAAGATCTGGGCTCGTTTGCTTTTGAAATGTCATGATCCAGCCACACGAGGCCTTGTATCCATCCTGTCTCATTGTATTTTGGGATGACTGAGTTATCTGTATTCTCCCATACTCAAAGTTTTTGTATTATTTGCTGTATTCTTTGCTGGGAGAAGCCTGGGATTTTAGATCAGAAAGCAAGCAACGAAATCCGTGAGGATCTAGTCACTTCTGCTACTGCCCTCTAGCACTTTTAGAGAACTAAGTGCAATTTCAGGAGAAATAGCTACGTGGCAAATTAATATTTTATAAGCTCGAATAGGCAGACCGGCTTTAAGGCCTGCCTACTGATCAGGCTGTGAAGATTGGAGGAATATGGAATGAAGCCAACGCGTCCACCGCGCTGGAGGAAAAGCAGCGTTAGGCTCTCTGCTGCCTTTGTGCAGGTTCACGGGGTGACTGCTTCTGCTGGCTTCTGGCTCGTGAGATGATGAGATACTGAATGCTTGGAAAATCAGTGTAAGGATAGGGTCCGGTGGAAGGTGAGGCAGGATGATGTCCGGTGAGGTCTGGTCAGCAGACAACAGATGGTGGCAGCATTGAGGTGGAAAATTGTGCATCTGTCTCAGAAACTGTCCAGCTTGATCCTCCCTTACCCCCTGAAAGTCCTGCCTGGGGCTCTGGGATCCCCAGCAGTGGTTCACTGAGCTGGTTTTAACGTTTTTCAGCTCAATTTCATAAGGAAATGGGGTTTCTGGGCGAGACAGTTCTCTTGCCCCTCTCTCTCTTCCTCTGCCCTGCCTTCCCTCCTCTGGACTTTTACAGCTTGTTGCTGCTGTTTTAATTCAGCTGAAACTGGCCAAGGGATAAAGGTCAAGGAGATGCTGGATTTTGGTGTATTGCATTTTAAAGATGTGATATTGGGTAAAAAGCTGTGTTGGCTATTGCCCCCGTGGAAGAAAGGTATGAGGCAGAGCTGTTACCTCCATCTGAGCCCCAGGGACCTTTGGTTTGTACCCACATCTTGTCAGACACCAGGAAATGCAACCGAGGGGCACAAATCTATGGCACGCTGTGCTGCCAGCTCTGCTGCATGTGGGACTGCGTCCCTTTAGAAAAAAAAGTGGTCTAAAAAAAATGAAGAGGAGTCTGGAAACGCAGCTGCTGGGCCCTGCGTCAAACACGGCACGATCCTCCGAAGCCTCTGGGCTGCTGTTTCCAGGCTGTAGATTATTATCAGTGCCTTGCCCCTGGGCTGGGAGTTCAACAATGCACCTACCCTTTTATTTGTAGGTCCTCAAGAGGTGTAGGGCTTTTTTAAAAAAATATTTATTATTTTTTATAATGCACCAAGAGCTATGTGAAAACAGCACACACACACACAAAAAAAAGTCATGTTTTTCCAGATTTCAGATTTCTTATTCTGTATATGGATCACTGAAGTTGAATGCCTCCTTTAGTTTTCAGGGGAAAAAAAAAAAAATGCAGATTTTTGCAGACTCCAGACCTGTCAGCACTTCATAACTTTGTTTCAACTTTTTTCCTTGAGATAATTTGAAAATACCTTGAACAGGCAGGTCAGAGCAGAATCTCCTTCTGGTGTTTTATATGATAAGATTTCATACTGATCTTCTATCTCTTTGAGCTTATTTTTTTTTTTAATTTTATTTTCATTCACGACAGGGAAGGCAAGGAAACTTCTATGCGAGCATTTACTTTCCGTTTGGTGACCTAACCCTTCAAGGATCTTTTGTAGAGAGAAAAAGTGTTGCAAAACTTCTGAATTTAGCAACAGTGAGGAAGTGAGCTTTGCAAAGATGGCAAATAGCTGTCATTTCCCATGTACATCCACACCAGCAGTGACCCCTCACGGGATAAGGTTAATCATTGCCCAGATTGCACGTGCTCTTACGTGCTCACCGATTACTGGATGGCCACCAGTCTCCTCAAAAAACCACAGGTGCTGTTAAACTCATCAGCTTCCTTATTTATAGCCTGTCTTCTGTATCTTCCTGGGAGATAAATAAGATGTGGATCTTGTTAGACGTGCCAGCTTGCCACCCACTGGGATGCTGGTGGTGGTGCACAAAGGTGTTTTGGAGAATATATCAGCCCTGAACTGTACGAGTTTGCTCAGCTTTTGCAGTCAAAACCCCAAGGGTCGAAGCACTGAAAGGGGATGGAGATGTGGTTCCTGCCTGCCTCATCTTCTCCTTTATCCCCTGGGGCTTATCTTATGGGCTGCCCACGTTTGGGCTGATGGACAAGTAGATGAAGAGCCATGGGAGACCTGGGGTCTGGAAACGCCCCAAGCCTGTCAGCAGAGAGCAGGGCAGTAAATCTCCTTCCTTCTCTCTGGCTTCATTGATATAGATCTTGGCCGCATACCTGCGATTTCTTAAAAGAGCTTTCTAACACGAGCATGCTTTGTGAGAAGGTCCCGCAGAGTGCTCACACTCACGTACACGCTGTGATGTTGTTCACAGGCGCTGCTGATGGAAATCTGATGGATTGTCCAGTGGGAAACTTGTGCACATGCACACAGAATATCCCCAAATAAGTGGGAAGAAGGGATTTGAGGGAAGGTGGAGGGTCTCCTTTCCTGCCCGAGTATAGGGGCATAAAGCATTCACTCACAGGCTTTCACTGCTCTCCTTGCAGTGAGGCTTCATGTTCTCCCTGCTGTGTCTGGAGACTTCCAGGGAGACCAGGCCAGGCTTCCAGCTCCCCATTGCTCTCCAACCCAACCCTGAACAAAGAAGAGGCAGCCCTGAGGCAGGGGACAAATAGATCTTCTTAAATACTTTTTGCTGCCGCTTGATCCCCAGAGCACAGGAAGATGCTTTCATCCTTGCAGCCTCCCTTTACGTCTATGAGGATCATCCTGTGTCCCTGCAGGCTGCAGCTAGGGAACATCTCTTGTAGGAGAAACGAGGAGGCTGTGTTCATTTTCACCCCGCTCTGCCATAACTTGCCTGCCCTGCGTACGGCAGAAATGTGACAAACTTCCCCATGGAGCCCAAGGCAAAGCCCGAGGAGGAGCAGCCCCAGCGCCTGCCAAGGGGGAGCAGCCATCGCGTCGCCCGCCCCTGGCTGCTGTTCCTCTTTAAATGCCCTAAAAGCCATCCCAGTGTTGAGTTGCTTGCTGAAATGTTAATGTGGAGGCTTGCCAAGGACTGGCAGCCCGCCAGGGGTTTCCATGTCTACCAAGAATGTTTTGCGGTGCACCTTGGGAGAGGAACATTACTTCCTTGATTTTTTTTTTTTTTTTTTCTCTCCTTTCCTCTTAAAACCAGTAAATAAAGCAGCTGAAAAGTTAGAGCAGGCAGTTTTCATCACCCGGCTAAGCTTTCCACCCACATGGCTGCGTGTCCCGGCTGACGGCTCGACCCATGGTAAGCCGGGGGGGCTTTTTCCTCAGGTGAGGCTTGGAGGTGGGAGATGCTGCTGCCAAGGTGGTCTTGTGGGATGCTGTGCTCCTGTTGCTAAATATTTGGCTCTGTGCTGCGGTGAAGGTCAGGTGGTAACAGCTTTGGAAGCAAGGTGATGTTCAGTGTCTCTCTCCAGAGTTTGGTGTTGGGGTATTTTGTAGGGATGGGAGAGGATGCACCCACACTTAAGACACAGGACACTTTAAGGAGGCTGAATTCAGAAAATCCTGCCATCTTTGCATCTGTAAAACAGGAACATTACCAATTTTGTTGCCTCACAGAGACAAATATTCACAAAGTCACCTGGGTGTGTGACAGGATCAAGGCTTAATGGTACGATTCACCGTTGGACAAGGTGCCTTTGTTTCCTCAGCACCATGTCTCTGGGCTGTTGGATTTCTGTGGGTGACATGCCTGGAGGTTATAGGTGGTTTCCAGCCCCACGGGACAGGACTGTGCTATCCCCATTGAGGCACTGAAAGGAGAAGTCAAATGTGGCCATCTTGGTGGTATGGGAAGGTTGCTCCAAGGCAAGGAGAAGGCCACGGAAGAAAGGTCACCTCCTCCTGGTCTGCTCTGCCTCTCGGGGTGGTTTTGTAGTGAGTTGTTGCTTTTACTGCTAAGGTGGGTTGCTGATGGTTCTGGTCTGTGCTGCTATCCCACAAGGGTTTGGGAAACCGGGAGGGATAGGAGTGGGGGGATGACTAGGCCAAGTCTTGCTTTGCTCTCCTGATTTGCTCTTGTGCTGGCAACCCCTTGTCATCTGCTCCCACGCTGCTTGTGTCTACGGGTAGGGAAAGCCCTTCCCAGCCCTCCCAAATGAGAGGGTGGCTTTGTCAGGTGGTACAGATAAAACCCAGCGGGGTGATAAGCGTGGGTCTTGGCCACAGGTCAGAAACATCTCGTGCATTGGGAAAGAAAATGTAATTGATTTCTGCTCTACACCCTCCTTCAGTGAGGCTCTCATGTACCCACGTACCCTTGATCCTCTTTCGTGTCCCCACGTGCCAGCCGCCTCTGGCTATCGTGTTCCTCTGATCCACCGATGGGCTGCATGTGACAGAGCTTGCCCAGGAGTGGGAGGAAGGCCACAGCATTGCAGCTGGGCTTGTGACACCGAGCTGAGAGCATTTGGAGGAGCCCTGGTAAAAGTCACCATCCTCTGCGGCCAAGCGCTGGAGACCCTGGTGCCGTTCCCCAGCAGGGCTTTTCTGCAGCCCCAAAGGACTCATAAAATGGGCTTGCTTACCTCACTGGTGTCACCTCTCTACTCCAACCTAGTCAAATTCCACTTTGTTTTAAAGCCTGAAGGGTTATAATCATTCTGCTACAATGAAAAAGCATTGCAATGCTTTTTTTTTATTATTATTATTTTTTATTATTTTTTTTTAGTGTTGTACTGTTTTCTGGAAGCTCACCAGCCAGCCACTGAAAGGCTCCCAGTTTCAGCTACCTTTGCCCAAAAGTAGTAGTTCTGAGCTGAATGATGACAGCTTCGTGCTGCCATAGGAATGGAGGCCTCTTTTTTTGCCAGTTTTCCTGTTTTCTGGCTTCCTACACGTATATCAGCTCCTATGTAACGGGCTGACTGCCAGAGGCCAGTGTTTGTTTTCCTCTTCAGCAAGGCCTTTGGCTGGACAAGCTAGTACAGAGCAACAAATAGTTTTGAATCACGAGTCACATTTTACTCCTGTAAATAAGTGGGCATCATGGGTTTATTTAAAGAAGTCTTCATTGTTTCTATGTTTGTTATAGAAAAGTAATCATCAAATAGAGTTCTTGTGCCTCTCAGCCTGGCCAGCTGGCACTGTAGAAGGTAGACGCTCTATGGATAGGAATTTCTGATCTGTTTTGTTCTGTGGAGTGAGAATTAGAATTGCTTTAATGACCACATTAGTCACGTAACTTCATGTGGTATGGTGTCCCAAGTGCACTTGTACTTGCCTTGGTCATGACGAGGAGCTTGGTGCAACTGTAGAGGTGCCCCTGGTCTTCCCAAAGTGTCTGCAAGCCATTTGGGCCTCCCAAGGTCCTGAGAGCAATGCAGCACCCTGACTTTTTGGCCAGATACGAGCATCCTGATGGGCCCCAGTGAGGCAGGCACTACCACAGGTTACATGGAGGGAGGTGTGCCTTGATATGATAACCATTATCGCCACGGGGTTGTCCTGCCTTCACAGGCTCATCTTCTGCCCCATGTGGGATGGGGGGGAACGGGACCAGTTGGTGCGGCTTGGGACCAGCTGCTGAACAGTTCCAGCACCACCTTGCTGCAGGTGGAGTTTGTCCAGCGGGGTAAGGAACAGGCACAGCTTGACTAACAGGCACAAGGAGACTAATGCATGTTATTCTTGGACACCTTTTGGTCCTTTGATCGAGATCAATGTTTAGTCCATTATACTGACGGCCAGTGGGCTCCTATTGTTTGTTTGTTTGTTTTTCCCCCTTTCCAGCTCTTCCTTACCCTAAGGAGAACCAGGGGTTGGTGAAGGCCATTCAACTTACACTAAAATGTGTAGATTAGGCGGGCGGACTTCTAGGGATCAATTCTTTTGACTCTCCAAGCTGAGAGCCTGTATGGGACCAACACTGTCACATTTAGTCTGAACCTGAGCCCTGTCTAGCAGACAATGAGACTGGAGGTTGTAGGAAGAGTCAGCCCTGTAACTCTTCATGGGGCTTTTTGACCCAAGGAAAGATCTCAGTGTGGAATATACGATTTTTTATTATTATTATTATTTTAATGTTTGTGCCTTTTCTTCTTATTCTTGTTCTGTGCTGGTCAAGCTCCTGGCCAGTCTTGCGTTGGAGTATTTCCCTGGTCTTGTCTGATGGTCAGCTCCATCTCGAGTGGACGTCAATACAGATGCCCACACGTGACTGTGTGTTACCTGAATTCTCTGTGCATGCTGATGTGAATCTGGAGAATTCCTAAAAGTGTTTGATTGCTGTACTGGTTTGCTAGTGAATTGTTGCTCAGATGTAGAAAACATGTCTGTACTCATTGTCGATCCCAGTTCTGTACCTTGTTTTCTAACCACTCCTGCCTTGCATACCTCTCTCACCCTTTAGGGGAAAAAAACTTGTATTGACTCAGTGAAAAGAACCAGGACAAGTTTGATAATCAAGGTTGTGAAAGTCCTTTTGCATGAGATATAAATAATTACACACATCTAGCTACCGTTTCCATGTGTAGTTTCCCAACAGCATGCACAAATGCCATGTTTCTGGGCTTGCAAGGCACGGGAGTGAGAGTACGTGCTTGTGTCTGAAATCCAGCTCTACATCAGTCTCCTGGGTGAGTGAGTTAGCGAAATGCAGCTCATTGCTCCTTGTTGGGGTGGGTGCTGTGTCAGATCTGACTAAGGCACAGCAGATCCAATGCAGCCCCAGCAGCTATGACTTCCCTGCCAAAGCCTCAGACAGTCCCGGGGCATGCCTGCAGGAGGGCGACAGACACATCGAGTTGGTGCTGGTTGGAATACAGACTTGGTGCCATCTGAGGCTTTTATTCCATCTTGAATCTCTCAGCTCTTCTTGCTTTGATGTTGACGTTCATCTGAAACTCTTAGGATACACTGGGAAGTGGTCAAAACTGCTGATTTTTTTAAAACAGGAAGGAAAGGTGAACTATTTGATACTGAGATTTATGCTAGGGGAAACTTTCATTTGGGGGGAAGAAAATATTTTTTCACATCTTCAAGCAGCTTTTGCCCAGGGGTAAGCAGGAGCCGAGTGCCACTGTGACAACTGGAGGCTGCAGACTGCTTGCTGCTGCTCTGGGGCATGCTTCAGTAACCCCGTATCGGAGCTGGCAGAGTCAAGGATATTCTTGTTAGCTGAGTGAGTCATAAGGCAGCTATTTCCAGCATGGTTGGTTCTTGTAACATGGGCTGGTATTGCCGTGGTGATAGAAAGCCGTGCTGGCCAGCAGCGCTGACTCAGCATCTCGGGCCTCAGAACTCAGGAATGTGCCCAGTTTCCGTGGAGGAACAGGGGCTATAAATAGGCTTTCCTTAAAACCAAACCAAAATGACAGCGACAACAAAACCCCTCCTTGATGGAAAATGGCACTTGTTTCAGTGAGGCTGTGTTTGAAGGACTGGAGAGGTTTTTCTCACCAGATGTAATCTAGAGGGAGATTTGTTGAAGGATCCCATTTCCACGGCTAAAAACCCAAAACACAAGGAGCAAGGTGAGCTTCTCTTAGTTTTCTTGATCAAAGCAAGTTCTGTATTTCTACAGGGGCAAGTGCTTTTAATTACCACAGATGGCTGAATGCCAGCTTGGATGATCTTAGATGATCTTACAGGTCTTTTCCAACCTAAATGGTTCTGTAACCCTATTTAAGGGCAGACCTGTATCTCTCAGTGACAGCACACTTGGTGCTACTACGCTACAACTCTCTCCCCTGATCCCTTGAGTGATGTTTGGTCATTCCTAGCGATGGTTTTAAGCCTGGCTTTAATTATCACTCCCCTGAGTGATGCCTGTGAGTGCAGGAAACAAAGACTTACAACTGTGGTCAAGCAGAAGAGCAGAATATAAAGCCTGAAGCAGCTGTCGCTGCTGGCTGGAGACAGAGGAATGCTGGTGGCATGCCCTATGCTCCCGCTGGAAATGATAGCACACGCTTTGTATTTGAGATCTGCGGCTGCAGATAGCCAGAGACAATTTCATTAATAACAATCTGGTCAGATAATGGAACTAGACCTGATGGGGAAGATTTTTAAAGACTTCCACGGAAAACCACTGGCACAAATAAAAATTGTTGGTAGAAGAGGCTTCAGAGAACTCCAGGTGTGGACTCCTTTTGACAAAATGAGATAGCTCTGGCTTTCAATGTGTCCCTGATTTTTATTTTTATTTTTTCCCCAGGCAAAAGTCTCTTGAGTCTACCTTTTATTTTTTTAAAAAGGTGAAAACAGATCTGTGGACTGCATGGATGATAACTTGCCTTGTCCACATGCAGGAAAGATGTCCCAGAGCTGAAGTGCAGAGGCAAATGTCAGGGCTTGGGACTTCTGCTGCAGTGCTATGGGGTTATGGCTAAGAAAAAGCCTGGGGGTCTCAGACTGAATGTGGTGTCTTTGCCATCTCTGTGCATTTCAGGAAAACTAGCTGAATGGCTAGAAACAGGATCCTGATAGGAAATGCGAGCAAAAGAAAAAGAGATGTCCAAAAGCAAATTGTTATACCCTTCTGTCAGCGGTTTCTCACTACAGCTTTACCAAGCTAGAATCAAAAGGAATAATGGGATTAAACCATGAATCCGAGACACACCTGACCAGTTGTGAATTTCAGCTTGAGTCCAGGTCTAAATGCCCTCAATGGGTTGAACCTGAAGGTTTTAGCTGTGAGGTGGGCTCTACATCGTCCTGGCATGGAGCAGTGCTCCTGGACTTTTCACGCAGTGCTGCCGGGGTGCTGGGGTCCCCAGACTGCATGATTGGTGAGAAAGTGCTCAGCAGTGTGATCTCTGAAGCCCTCTTTGGAGGGCAAGCACAATCATAAGCACCGTCAGGGAGAAATCTCTGTTCATACAGAATCTGGAGGCTGGAAAATTCTCCTGGCCCCTCAAGCACCTGTGCAAAGACCTTGGAAAGACTTGAGGCTCAAGTGGTCCTAAATGGCAAGGTGCCCCTCTGCCATCTTTTCCCTGGTGGGTGGGTGCTTCCTCAAGATGTGGGGAATCTGATTTCGTTCCCAACCTTGTACTGTCAGAGAAAGGTCTGTAATGGTGCTGGAGCCTTGATCGTCAGCTCTCTGCTGTCTCAGCTTGCAGAGCAGGTAGGAGGCTGGTGCTGAGCTCATCACTCGCTCATCCTTTCCATTCCCTTGGCCGCATCCTGCCCTGGTATGTATCATTCCCCGCTGCATATGGGGCTTGTTGCTCTGCCTTCCCCTGTCATCCAAACTAATTCAGTGAGTTATGGGCACGTCCCATCCAAAAAAGACCTGGGAGTCTGGGAAAGCAGGAAGGAAGCCAACACAATAGAAGAACCTCTCCGAACAAAAGGTGATCGAGGCACCTCTTGTCCCCTGCTCCACCCTGTGCATCCTCACCGTACGAAGCCGACTCATCCTCATCCCTCTGCCCGCAGTGAGTGCCACGAGCTTGGAAAAGTCCTTGAGGTCATGTAGCCAGGGAGGAGGAGAGCCGCTGAGTCGGAAGATGTCGGAGGGCCTGGGGAAGAATGGGGCTTTGTTCATGCTCTGATGCAGAAGGGGAGGGCGTGGGGCTGCTGTCGGGCTGCGGATTTAATTTTTCCTGGTGCAGAGAGTGAGTGTGCTGCGGGGGCTGCGGCTTTGGCAAAACGTCTTTGATAAAACATTTGTGGGGACTTGCTAATTGTGGACTGATTGGAAAAACTCGGGGATTGTGCTGTAGGAGAGCTCCTATAGGTGGGCTGGGTGGGACACTCGGTCAAGTGGTTGTTTTTGTATATTTATTTTTTGTTTAATAAAAAGAGGGGGAAAATTATTGCTGCTGGCTGAGGGGTAGCAGAGGACAGGCTGCATGCATCACATGCATCACATGCAGCCTGTCACAAGCTCTCAACAGCAGGCTCTGAATGGCAGGAAACGTCCCGTTTCCCAGGGCTTCCGCCTGCCTCCTGTGGGCTCCGGCAAGTGCAGAAGTTACGAGAGGAGAGAGACCGGCAGAACGAGGAGAAACGCAGAGGAGCTTCACTCGGCAAACGGCTATGGAAATGCATCGTAGGTGAAAAGAGATCAAAGCCAAGCACTGCCACTGCACACAGGAAAAAAAAAATATATATATATATATAATTATACATATCCTGTTGTTTTCAATTGCAGTTTCCTGTGTTTTAACTTTTCTTTCAACACATGCTGCAATAGCATATCTCTCAATCTTTTTTTTTTTTTTTTTTTAAAAAAAGAGCAAATAACAAGTAATTGCTGTAGAAACCCCATTTACGCGGGTTTCGTAACTGTCTCTCCGGGCCCTGTGGGTGTCTCAGTTAATGAACAGGCCCAGATTTGTGTTTCGGCAGAGGAGGCGGCTGGACGTGGGAGGGAGCGGTGGGAGGGGAGAGCGGCAGCTCCGGGAGCTGCGGGTATTTCAGGACTCGGGAGCTCGGAGGAGCTGCTGCTGTAGCACTTAGCACAGGGGAGTTGTAATTGGCCGCCTTATGCGAGGTACGTTGCTCTACGCGCTGGTTATTTTTGGGTTTGGCGACCCGTGTTCGTTGGTCGGTTGTGTTCCCATTAATCCCGAGGCTCAGGTTCGCGTGTAGCATAGGAAGGGTGTGAGATCGGCTGTTGCAGGCTGAAGGGGGCCATTGAAGGTGGTGTTTTGTGGATGAAACTGAAGCAGCGGAAAGCTTGGGAGTGTTTTCTGAAAGCAGAAATCATACCTGTGCAGGTCAACACAGGTGTGGAGTGCATTTTTCCTGGAGTGCAAAATGCACGTGCATGCACCCCGTGCTTCGCCTGGACAACACGTTGGCTTAAAGGAGGTGCATCATCTTTAAGTGTTTAATTCCTAGGATGATCCCGAGCCATAAAAGCCTCTTATTGCTCTCACCTTGTTGCTCTCACCTTATTGCTCTCATCTTGCATCTCAAGAAAGAGATGATGGAGAGCACATGTGTGCAGGGTCCCTCTCCTGCAGGCTGCTGTCCTGTCCCCTGTGCGTTGGGGCTCACTCCTGATCTTACGGAGGGATTTTCCACCTGTGCCAGGTGAGCAGGCAGCCTCCCCTGGCAATGCAAGCCTGATGAAGCAAGGCTGGAAACGGTATGTTCATGCTGGGTTTGCACAGCTTGCCTGGCGGAGTAAAGAAACCAATACCCAACTAATTAGTCACGGCGAGAGAGGCTGATAAGCTTGCCTGGGTTTCTGCAAGGCAGGGAAGCGGTCGAAAGCTTGCAGGTGGTTTAGGTGTTAAGTGAAAAGTCTGGGTCAAAGGCCCAATTATGGGGGAACAGTAACACACTTCAGGCTTCTTAAAAGGACCAAACAAGTAGGTGTTTAGAGCCAGGAGAGGAGGAGCTGCAGTTCATAGGAGGGATTGTTGTTTTTAAGCTTTAGCTTGGTTTAATTTGGACTTGAACCAAAGCTGTGTCTCTTTGTCTGTGGAAATTTCCTGTAGCCAGGAAGCTTCCTAGACCTTGCAGCTGTTTCCTCGACTTCGTTGTGTCATTACTGCAATGACTTCAACTCCCAGTGAGCTCCAAGACAAGACTTTTGAGGATTTAAAGGAAAATAGGCAGAACTGTCTGTCAAGACCCTGCTTTTGACTTGGTAGGGCCTTTTGGAGACAAAATATATAAGCACATTCAAGAGAGAAATGATCAATTTGGGTCCATTAGCAGATTCTAGGAACCAGTAGGGTTTGCACCCTTTGAGATCCTTAATTCAACAGCTGGTTGTTTGGGGAATACAAGGGGAATGGAGCTCAGAAAAAAGCCAAGCTCATGTTTGTTGCTCTTAATGCCAGACTAGCTGAGCCGCTGGCCTGACCTGGCCGGGCATTGTTTACATTCTTGTTGAATTGCAAGAGGCTCATGCAAAGCACTTGGGGCTCAACAAACAGGAATTTTATTGTGAAACAGTTTTGCTAGGACTTCTGACCAGCTCTTCAGGTCATCAAAAGACCTGGGCTTTGGCACTCAAAGCGCCTCAGTGAGCTGTGGCGTCTTGGAATGATGATCAGAGGTTAGGGAGAGCTGGTGACTCTGTGCAGGTCTGTTCTGCTTTCGCTGGCTTGTAATTTGTCCTCCAAGAGCACCTGAAGGCTTTGATTAAACACTGGGAACTTCCTACTGCACCGAGCCTTTGGTAAAGGCCTTGAGCTCTAGAGACAGGAGGAGGAAAATTTGGCAGCTGCTCAGTCGGGCTTGGTGTAAATGTTCCTGGCCGGGAGACAGCTTAAGGAATCCAAACAGAAAACAGAGAACGGCTGAGTGCAGGGATGACACTAATCCAGGCAAGTCTTTTTGTCTCTGTTCCTCTTCCTTTGTACGGGCTTCAGCCCTGCCCTGTTTCTGGCAGGTATTGGGGATGTCGTGCTAAAGGGTTTGTGTCTAGACTTTCCTTGAGCCACTTGGTAGGGCAGATCTGGGAGGTCCTGAAAGTGGCATTTCATCATGACACCTCGATACCTTTTGGGTATTATGCCTCGAGCATAAGCAAATGGACTTGATAATCCTTATGGGTCCCTTCCAACTCAGGATATTCTATGAAATGTGTCTGAGATGGGAGGAGAGGGCAGCCCTGCGATGGATCTGGAATCTCCCTTGTGAATGTCTGGTAAAGTCAGCCGTCTTACAGGTGACTGCTGTAACAATTTTATGATGGTCCCATCTTTTAGCACAGAGGAAATGAAAGGTTCTCTGGTCCTACTCAATTTCTGGAGGCCCTGAGTGGAGGGGATGGAGCAGGGTGGTGGTGTTACTATACATTGAGCTCCATCTTGTCCACGAAGAATGGTACCATCAGCTCTCCCACTGTCCCAAGGGACACTGCTGTGATACACTTTGTGCCTCTAGGTTGTTTTAAGGGTTGTAATTCCATCTCATACTCTGGGTCTGACTCAAAACTGCTTTGATCTAGATGGTAACGTATTCTGAAAGTCAGATGTGTAGCACCTGTGTAATTTCTCTTGTTTTTTGAGGCCCATTTGCTTTGGAACAGAAGAGTTGGCATATAGGGAGTACATGGCCAAGTAAAAAGGAGCTCCTGTTCCCAAAGCTGTGACACAAAATTGTACAAAATTTCCTATAATATTCTCATTCCAATGGTGAATTATTGAATTCACTCTTTTCATGATCTCCTTTCCTTAGATACCCCTAGACAACCTGCAGCTACGTCACATCTGGCTTGAAGTTTCAGCTAGCAGCTCCAAGTCATTTTGTTTTGCATATCAGTTGCAAGGTCCGAATAGCTCTGCTTCCACTTACGAATGCTGCTTGCAAATGATAATGATAATGGGAGGTACAGGATCATAAGGGATTAAACCACTAAATAAACATCTCACCTGCGTGCCTTATCATACTTGCCTCACTATTTACAGCGGTTAAATGATATCCCCATTGTGGTGAGAGTGATCTTCTCTAGCCTTAGCTGTCAACAAGTGTCCTATTGGAGCTGTTTAATTCTGTAGCTAGAATTAGAATTTGGACCAGGCACGTCCAAAGGTCCCTTCATCTCACTTAGGCTGAATTAAATTGAGTTCTCATGTGACTCCTATCTTTGTTGGTTACAAAGGGGGTCTGAGGTGGGTAGCTCAGCATTTGGACAGCCAGCAGGGGCCAGAGGGGTTTTGTCTTTTTGAGATCAACTATAATTTTCTGTTTGTTTTTATCAGCCTTGAGAGTGAGCTTCCTAAGGAAGAGACATGAACTCCCAGTTTGGGAAGAAAGGGGGGGGGGGGGGGGGGAAGTTGGGTGTGTTAATGTTTCTGTTCCCCGTTTTTGAAAAAAACAGGGTTTTTTGCATTCCCTGTTTTTGAAGAAAAAAAAAAAAAAAGATAAGCATGCTCACCCATAGCTTCCTGTTTTTCCTGTTTTGAAGATGGACAAAGACAAAAGTCCGCAGAGGGGAAGAAAAAACAAAACAAACACAAAATCCTTCTGCTTCAGCTGAAAAATGAATTACTAACATTTCTGCAGAGAGGGCTGATAACTTGTTTGACTTAAGCTCCTGGCTGCACACTGTTACCCTAAATCTGCTGAAATTTTAACTTGGTCCATGTTTTTACTACCTTGCATTGTTTCATCTCAAATTGCCTGAGGTCCTAGCATGGAGGCGACCAACAAATGGTTTTATGGCTGATGCATAAAATCAGCAGTACCAGGTCAGGCTACCTCTCCTCTGATAAAGCAGAACATCGTGTCTCTCCAAAAAAACTGGAAAGGGCTGTGGTAATACTTCCTCCACATGTGCTTACCTCCTCAGGGACTTCCTGGGCTGGATTTGATGTCTTTGTTTTTATTAGCTTTTAATTATTTTTTCCTCCATGGATTTGTCCAGCTGCTTTTGGATGCACGTATAAGACACTCATAGCAACAACATACTCTTGTGGCAGTGGCTTCCACACTTTAATTAGAGGTGGTGAGCAAGGTGGGTCATCATACTGGTTCTCCTGAGCTGGCCCCATTGCTTGAGGGCAGAGGAGGTTGTGCTGTGGTCCTAACATATCTCATGTGGCCTCAGCTCTGTGGGAACCTGGACCAATAGCTCGAGGGTCTTGTCCTTGGGGAGAGTCTTGATGGGTCTGTTCTTTTTCCTGTGTTTTCAAATAATGTTGTGAATAGTGTCCACCCTCTTATGGTTTTGCTGCTCAAGAGTTTTCCCTGGTTAAGAAAAGTTTGAACCAGACCCTCTAGTTCCTTCGCGCTCAGACTTCTGCTGGCATCTGCACATTCCCTGTATTCTGTACTAAAGTTTAATCCAAACAACTACTACCTCTTTTGTTCTCCCCCTCCTTTCAATGCTAAGGGCTGTACTGGGATTTGGGGTTGTATTGTCTTTCTGCCCTATTTACTCCCAATTACTTCTTTCACGATGTGTGTTTTTGGTGGCTATGTGAGGTGGCTCCAGTAAGTTGGTTTCTAATTCATCCTGGGGCTTGACAAGACAGTCTGAACGGGAGCATTCACTCCAGAGTGTTGGTGTTGGTTAAACAAAGCTTGGAACTGTTTTTTCTGCACGACAAAATGGTCTTTGTGCTGGCCTGAATGCAGACTCAGCTGGAGCGTGACACGTGAGGGAAGATGTCGTTTGGAAATATAATTAGCTGCATGAGGAACTTGGTCCTTAGAGAAAAAGTAGCAAAGGTTAGGATTGAAAGAGGAGCAGTGTCTCAGCACGGGACACCAGAGTTTGCTCCCATGGCCCAAGGAGCTCCTGAATTTATAGACTCTGAGCTGGCACTGCTAATGAAGGAGGATATCCCATTCTGCTTGTGGGCATGTTTATATGCCAGTACATTAAATAAAGCTGGGGAAACTGATTTAGGCTAAAAAGTAACGTGACAAAGAAGCCTAGGTCCAAGTTCAAAGTTTTCCTTCATTCTCCTCACATTAAGATGAACCCTTATGCTAATACATTTTTTCTCCTTTAAAAAAAATAATTAAAAAATGGTCACGAAGAGACAGGTGTTGAGCTGAATGAAGGGAGGAAACATACTTAGGTCTATGTTCATTCAGTTTAAGGTCCCTATATTTATCTCAAAACATCACTGTGATGTGACAGAAAGTGTTGATCTGTAATACCTCAATCTGACAAATTTAATGGCAGATTTTGTGCAGAACTGTATGGTATTCTACTCTGTGATGTGCATCTTTTAGAACTTTACACTGCATGGGGTCATGCAAAGGAAAAGTGAGTTGTTAACAGTGGGGAAAGAATTGTGTGCCCTGGGCTCCTAGAAGAGAGTGGTTTGAAAGCCCCAGCAAGCTTTTTGCTTTCAAATGCTTCAGGCTGCAAACCCCTGCTAAGTGGAAGGGTATTTACCAGTCCAAGTGTAAGTGTTCATGCTTTATATTGCATCCTCAGAGGGATTTAGTAGCTTTAGTGACAAGCAATGCCATTACCAGCATGAGAGAAAGTGAACTGCAGACTGAAAGGTGATACCTAGAGAAGAGTTTAGGATTTACTCCGATGGAGAAGTATCTTTAGTACCGCTTGGCTTCAATTTAGGCTGCTTTTATTTGCTTCCAGACTACAGCTTGAATTATTGCAGCTTTATCCCTGGACATGCTCTGTAGCAGGATGGTATATCTTGAGCTATGTGGACATAACTTGACTGCCTCTCAAAGGACAAAAAAGGGAGAACTTGTCCTGTTTGAGGAGTGGATGTGACAAAGCATGAGACAGACCTTATTTCTGAGGCTGTTGGTAGTAGAAAGATCAGGAACTGAAAGGATGGAAGAGGTTGGAAGAGCTTCAGTGGTGCAACGTCCCTTAGGACAGCCAATGCAGGGAAAAGGAAGAGTTTACTGGGAGGGACTACAGCAAAATGTGGTCATGGCTCTTACATCCCAGGCAGACCCCACAAAGCTGAAAATGAAGCTCAGCAGTTCACCAAAATGTCTTTTTGCTTGGTTTCCTAACCGTTCCACCAATTTCCTCCAACTGGGTGTAACTTCCTGTTGTGGCTCCCAGAGAGATGTGCTTTGCAGTTGCAATGTGCAGTTTTGGACAAGACCCTGCTGAGGACAAACCCTCCTCCAGATGATCCAGGCTGCTCAGTCTGTTGGATGCTCAGGAACTGCTTACGTTGGTATTAGCTTCTTCTCCATCACCCTTTGTTCTGCCCCCGTTGTCATGCATGGCAGACAGGCCAAGAACACGACAGGCCTCAGACGTCCAGCGACTCCCACAGATGATGTTTCTCAAGGCCTTTCTTGTTTCCGAGTGAATACTGCTGCTTGTGTTCCTCCTCTAACTGCAGACATGGCTTTCCTGTACCCTCATGTAGGCAGAGGGAGCAGAAACATCTTCTGTTTTGGAAAATGTTCTCCTAGAGATCTTGCCATTCCTCATGGGAGTCTGAAGCAGGTGGGTGGCTGCGTTTTGCCAGTGGGAGTCTCCATCCTATCAGGCCCTATGGACACTTTCAGGGATCTCCATCCTAACAGGAAACCTTCTGATTTTTGCATGTAAAACCAGCGGCTGTCATGCTGTGCACAGGGGGCACACATCCTGCAGTCCTGTCAGAGGGGTGCACCGTCTTTGGAGGTCCTGACACCCCACCAACAGCAGAGCCGTGCGTGAAGTTCAGAATAAAACCTCCTGAATGGGCTTCATGGGTGCTCTGCTCAAGCTTGCCCTGCCCTTCCTCAAACACAGAATTACAAAAAAAAAATAGGCAGGGGGAAGGAAGACAGTGTGACAGCCGGGTCCCAACACCCAGCACCACGGCACTTGTTCGGTTTTCAGGCGTGCAGACGTGCAACGTGACCTCTGCATGCCCCAGACTGTCCCAATTGCTTCTTGTGTGCCCTGTGTCTGAGTCAACATTGGTTTTGTTCACACAGTGACGAGCTTCAACTCCCCTCTGCCTGACTGAGCTGGAATACGTGTGCAAGTGCTGTTTTACGGAGCTGATGGGGAAAGCCTGGAAATGATGTCTGAGACTCATGCTTACCTTATTGGGTGACGGGATGTGGCAACTTAAGTCTTTTTGTGGTGCCAGAAGGGCTGTTTTGAAACCTGACTGCTGCCAGTTATTCAGCAAATGAGCCTAAACTGTTGTGTCCGGGATGGAACTAGCCCACAAGTTTCCTAGGAAGGTCAAGTACATGATTACTACAAAAAAGAAAATCACAACCACCACCAAAAAACACAAAACCCACCAGTAAAACCCACCAGTACCACCAAAACACACCAAAAATGCAACAAAAAAACACACACCATGTTAACTCTGTATTGGGTTATAATAGAAAAGACAGTCCACAAGCTTCTGTTTCTTGCTGTTAGCTTGGGTGTCTGTCCAGTGCTGCTGTTGAAGGGGTTTCTCAGCCTACGTACTGCACCACAGGGATGCTTTGGGGATGTCCCAGTAAAGTCTGAGCTTGGGACTTCATGGGTGATCGGATATAGCATCTGCAGGTGGTCTGAGAGGAGCAGCTCATGGTTGGAAGGAGCAGTGCATCCAGCCCAGTAGGTTCCCCCAGACACCTGGTAGGACTCCCCTGGTCATTTCAGTGCAGAAATAACTGGATTAGTCTTAGGTTGGTGCAGTGATGTTCCTTTGGTGTTGCACGTGTGCTCCTCAGCCCCCTGGCCATGGCCTATCCTGGCTGGTGGAGCAAAGCCGTGGGTATCTGCACCCTTGCTTTGAGCCATGCAGCTTGCATTAAGCCACCCGTATGTGATGGTTGGGTGGTTTCTCTGCCTGTTTTGATATGAGAAGAGTTAGGAAAAGTCTTTCCGAGTCTGGCATCTAACATCCATTCTTTTTGTTCAGCCCAGATTAAAACTTGTTCTCGCAGAACTGAAGGACCAGGTGGAGAACAAGCCCCTCTACAACAGAGCTATCTTCCCTCCCTCTCCAAAAAAAAAAAAAAAAAAAGAGAGAGAGAAAGCAGTCAGGCATAAAAAATATGAAAACCCACCAGACAGTTACTCAGTGATCCTATTAAGTCATCCTAATACCACCCCCACTGCCTGCCTGCTGTTCTGCTGAAGCATTTGAAAGCACAATGCTGTCACATATCCAACCTGATCCTTTTTCCCTGATTAAGCAAGCTACTCGCACTTAGAAATTCACAACAAGCTCGAACGCTCTCGAGTACCTTTGAGAAACAACTTTATCTTTGTGTCTACAAGACAGGGTGATTAGTGGTGGTGGAAAATAAACTTTACTATCTGGCCTGTCCTCCTGGTGCTGTGGGGTGAGGGCTGTCTGGCTGCTGCTTTGTTTTGCCTTTTTCCTGGTTCAGTTGCTCTCTCTGGGAGGGGCGAGGAGGAGTCTGGATTCCAGCGTTTTGACCTGGTTGCATGCTCAGAGCTTTCCTCTGGGACGATTCAGCAATGTTGCTGCAAAAAATAGCCTCACAGTCACGTGGAGCTTGATGTATGAAAACTTGCGTACTAATAAGATTAGGGAATTTTTTAATGCTTCCCATTTTTCAGGCAAATGAAATTTAAGAGGCAGGGGTTATGAAGGAGAAAATAATGTCATTCATCTATGTAGTATGTAGTTGTGTTTGGACCTCAGAAACCACTTAAAACCAGGCCATTTAACCATCCAATATTGCAAAATGTCCCTTATTCCATGGTGCTGTATCACCCCTGGCTCTGGGCTGACATGGAAAGAGAGTTCCTGAACAGGGTTTGGTGAGTTTAGGGAGCTCAAATGCTTGTGTAGCAATGAACCCAGCCTCCAAGAAGCTTAAAAATGAGACGCTCCCACCTAACCTAGTCACCCAGGGGAAACTTTTATAGCCCATGATGAGATGTTCAAGGCATTTCTTCTCATGAAGTGTAAATAGTAGGCTTAGGCTTAGATGTCTGACTTCTGGACATCTCAACATGAGAATGAGTCTCGTCTGCTATCTACAGAAATCAAGGCAGAGGCTTAGGATGCCTTAGAGTATCCCGCCAGCAGACAGACTGAATTTAGCTCTTGCTGGGGACGGTGCAAATATGCTAGTTTCATCTCTATTAGTAAATAAATTAGGTCTGGCTCCATAGCCAAGTGGTTACGGCATAACCTACGAACAGCTGAGCTCTCCTCACCTCCCCAACCTGCGTGGCTATGTGCAAGCTGCCTGTTTCAAATGGTCCCTTGGCCATGTCTGAGCATTGTCTGGGACTGCACTAGTTGGCACACATCAGAACTGTGCCAAAGTCTGCCACCAATTTAGCAATCTTCGCAGCATGATGCCAGCACTCATTCGCTTGCTGTTGTGGGTGTAGCCTTTGAGCCTGCACTCCAGCCAGGCCAAGGATATAAGTGGACAGACCATACTCAGCCCCTTCATTTTGCTGTTTTGTTTCACAGAGCTGAATGAGTCTGAGTTGTGTGTTATTCCTCTCGGTTAGTATCAGCTGGTTCCGCCCATAGTGTTTTCACCACCTGGGCTTTTTCCAGATTAGTCTCCCGTGACGTGCTATTAGCTGGCTGGTACGCACTTCCTCTGATACGTTTCTTTTGGGAGGTGAGGCTAGGAAGGAGGAAGCTACTGAAGCTACTGGAGTGTGCTCCCATGGGTTTGTTGATTTTTTTTTTTTTTTTTTTTTCTCAGCACTTCAGTTGAAGTGCTGCCCACTTCCACTTTAGGCAAGCTGTCCCTTTTGACACTGGAGTTGTGACATCTGACCAGCAGTGCAGCGTCCTGCTCAGGAAGGAGTAACACCAGACTTCTGTTCCTCCAGAGGGCCGGACGCTTTGCAATGGCTGGCAGGGCTTTGCAGCTCCGTACAATAGCTTACGATGCCAAAAGGTGCAGGCTGAGGCACGCAGGCAGAAAACTGGTGAGATACAGGAAGAGATGCTCTGCTTCGTCTTTTGTGCTACCTCAGGGACTTCCCTCTGGGAGACTGAATCTGGCACTAAGCAAGATTAACACACAGTGTGAAGTTTAGGGCCACCTCGGCCGCATGGAGAAGTATCGTGGTCAATGTGAGAAGTTCTTCAGCTGGGGCATCAGGAGAATGGGCTGTAGTCACAGTGGTCTTCTGTGACACCACCTCATCTCTCTTGAGCTGTCGGGTTTCTGTTTCCTCTTCTAATATTTGTAAATGCTGTTTGAGGACAGCAATTACATCTGCGTGTGAATGCTGCCGAGAGCAGGGAGGGCTGAATGTTTGCAATGAGTGCCGAAGCCATCAGTATGGATAGCCTTGCAGGGACTTCACATGTGCCTTTTGTGTTGTGTCCAGGACATGTGCGCAGCTGAAGCTACTGCATCGTTGCTCCACACGGAAGAAAACTTCTCGGCATGCCTGGCACGGATAGATGCCCTCGTCTTCAAGCCCCTGCTCCAGGCAGGTAGGTTGGAGAAGACCTTTGCCTCTAGATTTTGCCTTGGGTCACTGGCACGTCTAAGAAGGGAGTTATACTTGAAACCCGATGGTTGAGGGCTTGCTGGGGGCAACCTTTCATGCAAGGCGAGGGCTGGGATTCCTGTTGGTTTTAGAGTATAATCCAATTTATGAGTGGTGTAATTTCCAAAGCTTGTTTCCGGCATGGTGCACGGAAATCCAAAATGCTTCTCGCATATGTATGACCCCCTAATCTGTGCCCGTTCTGCCTCCCTGCTCTTGGTCTGTGCTCATGCCCATCTTTGAAGGTGAAACTTGTGGGTGCAGGTTCTAAGCTGGCAGTAAATCAGAGCAGCTCTGCTGAAATAACAAATCCATAAATATTCACAAGCTTGTCTGGCCAAAAGTGGTGTGACTGGATTAGGCCCATAGGCTGTTTCCCTCCTATGCCATCTTTATTTTTTGGTCTGTCCTCCGAGGAGACTGGGAGCAGACCTTTGGGACAGGGGCAAAAAAAAAAAAACAGTTTTCCTCCGATGCTTGTGTCTGAGCTGGGTCTGAGCCCTGCAGGCTGCTGTGACCACATGCCCCATGAGAATGGAGAGGAGAAGGCCTCAGCATGGATACCCCATGTAATTACCGACAGGGACCCAACCCTAAATAATCATCATCTCCTTCCTCACTGGAATTATTTTCTTATAAGAATATATGTACTTTACACTGACAATTTGGGCTGAGTACTAGGTGCAGGCAATGTCTTGCACAAGATTTCCTGGATTTAAGGCTTTTTATGGCCTTTTCTCCCCTCTCTCTCCCCTAAAGAGCCTAGTGACCAGAAAGGAAAGGAGAACTTTAAGCTCTTCCTGCTCCTGAATGATCGATTTCAAGCTCTCTGGAACCTCACAGAGGAGAATTACCGGATAGTGAAGCAAAAATGCAGCACTTCGGAGTCATTCTGCATCCAGGATATTTACATTGTCTGGAAAGGAGACCTGTTTCTAAGCCTCTACATCCAGTAAGTACAGAAGAATTTTGGAGTAAGAATAAGGTACCGAATTTATCAAATACCTCTATCAGACATGGTAAGTTAGTGCAAAAGGGATGCATTTAATATGTGTGGTGCTCTTCAGTCATCAGGTCAGAGAAGGGGCTGCATTCAGTATCTTTGCAGACCATCTAATAAGTAGTCTTTCTTGTATCTATGACTTGGCTTTTAAGAGGCAGGATTTTTTCTTGCAAGTACATGTATATTTTTAAATGCATCTTGCAATGGGAAGAAAACCAGCAGGAAAACTTGTGCCTGGGGGACTTCTGAGAGCAAAAGCTGAGTTGTCATGGGAATGGAAAGGTGTACACAGGAAGGTTTAAAGGACTAATAGGGACGAGGAGAGAGAGATGTCACCAGACACAGTTCATGTTACTGCTTTGTGCCATGTTTATTTAGTTTTGGCTAGGGATATGATAGCAAGTGATGGAGGTAGCATGATATGAAAAACATACTGCCCCATAGCTCTTTCTACAACTAATTACATGTCTGCTCCCCATCTGTCTGCAATGCAAAGTAAATGTTTGCCAAAGTCACTGGAGTGTGTGTAACCTGTGTGTTGATGTCCTGCCGTGACAAAGAGGCTATGGGCACCTAAGGTGACGTAAAGATCAGATGATGTTTGGTCCTTCATTCATCTCAGACACTGCCAAGCTCTGCCTAGATGGGCTTGGACCATCTGGGCAGTTTGGCACCCACACAGGACTGGGAGATGGCCATTCTGGTTCTTGGAGATAGTTGTTCATCCAGTCTTGGTTTTGTTTATGGGTACACAGACAGAGGGAGGAGGAAGGGCTATTTTTTGTTTTGTTTTTACTTGGACAGCATCGTTTTGGGAAGTGATGCACTACAAACCTTGCCTTTATGTGAACAGGCTTTGGAGCAGAGTATGCTCGTTTGGAGGCTGATTCAGTGAATTAGAATTGGTTTGTCTTAAAAAGCCACAAAAGAGATGAAAACTTGTGTTGAGTTTTCAGCTGGTGAAAAGGAGGAGCCTATCTAAAGATCTCTTTTCCCCTCATTTTGAAATTAAGTCTGTTTTTGTTGGATATCATGCAAAAAAAAAATAAAAAAAATAAAATGCTGATTCCTACCCACTGCTGCTGACTCATTCTGTGCAAACTTAATGCTATAATGTCTCATCCTTTCTGCAGTGATATAGGAGTAAACAAAGCCCCTGCTCAGGGTTCTGAAAATCAGCAGTAAATACTGAAAATGTAATCAATGATAATTAGTCTGGACAGAATATCTGATTTATCTGAAACCACTACTGGAAGAAAACGTGGTATTTGCTGACAAAATACAGCTCGATCTCCCTCTAGTGTGAGTTCAGATACATTGACATGGACACTTTGACTTGAATTTGCCACCAGTAATATAGCAGGCCTGATATATTTACCTCAAGCAGCAGAAATTCATACATCTGAGGTAGATCTCTTATGGTCGGCCTTTGTAGATTTCCTTTCCAAGGCTTTTTGCACAACTTATGCTTGTGCTAAAAGCTGGGAAGCCTTAAGGCTCCTGAGACAACTCTCTTTCAAAGTCAACAAGGCATTTTAACCACTGAGGACAAAAAGGGTGTAAGTTGAGGTGGGAGGTCCAGCAGCTGTCTCTCTGCCTCCCTTTCTTCTTCCTTCTATCACTTAAACCTCATAGCTAATGTACATCTCTAACACAACTCATGTTTGTGTGCACGTATTTTTTCTTACCAACAGATATTTCGTCACTTTCGCCAACTATGTGGTAGTCCATGGCTTCGAACACGCCACAAAGAGCAAAAGGTCAGTGAAAAATGCATATTTTAAGGGCTGATAGGAACACAGCGATACTGTATGGGTTAAGACACTAAACGAGAGTGAGCAGCGCTGCACCGTGCGGTGATCTCCGTGTCGTGGTGCAGCTGGCTGTCCTCTGAACCGACCAGAGCGGCTGCTGAAAGGTTTCCCCTGCTGATCTCCCTCCATCTCCTTTGTAGCCAACACAACTCAAAGATTTAGGGGAAGGGAAATCCAATAAATTTGGGAGATCAGGGGAGAAATGGGATCCGAAAAAGCATTTTGTGGGAATCTGGCAGGGATTTTCCACTGCTTGTTCCGGATATTGTCAGAGTCTCATGGAAAACAGCAAATGAAAGCATGAGAGCAGGGCATGAGAGGATTTATAATCACTATATCTGAGTCATTCAGTGCACAAACCATCATGGAAGTTATGCCATATTCTGTGTATCTGTGGGTGTGATTCGTATTTGCAAGAGCAGCTGGGCCGGAGACAGAACAAATGAAGCTTTTTTCCTCATTGTCCTATTTTGATGTGTTTGGTGTGCAAACATTTGCACTATGTTACCTCCTGCTCTTTTAAGTCTTTTAATATCTTTTCTGGGAGTGAGGTAGCCTATAGTGTTTGGAAAGCAGAGTAGCAGTAGTTTGCAGGACTAGTTACTGAGCCTTTATCTTAATTTGCCACCTTGCAGCGAAGCCTGGAAGCACCATAAGACAGTGCTGAAACAATTCCTCACGGACTTCACCTCTGAGACCTCCATGTCACTGGCCTTATACACTGTCCTCCACAAACCGATCCGGGACCACATCGAGCAATACATACTGCTCCTCACCAAGCTGAACGAGGTTCTCAAAGAGGTAGGAACCTTTACGTGAAGTCACTTATCTGGCTCATGTTAACATCTTACAGAGAACTTACGGGGCTTTGCGGTGGTGGGAGGGAATCCAAAGCAGGCTGGAAGGAAAATGCTTTCCAGTGGACAGCCAAGGTGGTGTAACCAGCACTGGTGGAGCACAGTCCACCTGAAGGTCCCAAAGCAATGATCAGTGGGTCCTCCAGCATAGTCTGAGCTACTCGTTGTAGAGAGGAGCTGCAAAGGGTCAAGTAACTGACCCAAGGCTGCACACTTCTGCTGGTGGCAGGGATAATGTTAGAGCTGGGAGGGTTTGGAGGATTAATCTTCATTAGTCCTTTGAATTCAGAGGTGCTGAGGGTTTTCTGTAGCTGTAACCCAGAGAATAGATGCCTTGCATACCTGTGCCTGAAGCATTGATCAAATCCTGCCTTCCTTTATCAGGGCTCTGAAAAGGATGTGGTTACCAGCGCTGTCAAGGAATATGTGAAGTTGGAGTCCTTCATCAGCCAAGTCCTGGATGAAGCTTGTTTTACCAAGACCTTATGGAAATCCTTGGGCTACAAATTCACAGTGAGTCACAGATACAGTGTGTGTATTGGCAAGGTCTTGGGAGGTCTGCTTGTCCATGGAGAAAATTTGATATGGATCAGGCATCTGGGGCTCCATTTGGAAACCAGCAGGGCAGTGTGGAAACCTTGAAGAAACATTATGGTCACTAGCTGCTTTAGAAGTTGAACCTTGTGTCCAGTTCTGCCGTCACTGCCAGCTTGTGCCAAGAGGCATCTGGCCTCTGCAGGAGCTGTTGGCTTGAGTTGGATGTCCCCTTCTAACTGTGGTGTTTCCTGATGCTTTTGTTCCACAACCTTGACCTTTGTGGTGCTTTTTGCAGGATATGCTGTGTGTTCCTGAAAGGAGGCTGCTGGAGGATAGCAGAAATCTTCCCATCTCTGCCAGCACAAATCGATCAGACAGGATCTTGCTCTTTGATGACGTCCTTGTCTTAATTCAGGTGAATTTGCCAGCCTTTCAGGGGGATTGGAAGGGCAGCACAGATCAATGACACTAAAATTCATGTTCTTGTAATGTTGAATCTGCCACAGAGCTTGGCTATGTGCAAAACCTTATCTCGGATCCATGCACCTCTGGTTCGGAGTGGAGAATAAGAGAAGAAAGCCTAGTGATGTAAGAATAGAGGAATATCCACATAACTTTTTTACAGTAGTTGTGTACTACCTAACCACCACAGACACCTTTTTAATAACCCAGGCCCATGCCTGCATGTGGATCTGTTGATTTGTGTCCTTGCTCATTCAAAGGAGTCCTGATGGGTCAAAGATCTCACGCTGTAAACACTCGAGTGTAGGACTAAATACGATGTTTCGTGGCTCACCCTGCTAGTGGCATGTGTGCAGAAGCTGTAGGCATTCTTGGGGCCTTTTCAGGGATTTAGGGCCAGGGTGTGGAGCAGACAGGGAGTGTCTAGAGCCATGGATGAGCACACAACATTTGCTCAAAGCTGTTCTGCAGCATGTTAACGAAGTCCAGCTTGGCTTGATCTGACTGACGACTCCTGTAATCTAGCCTGGCTCTCCTCACACGCACCTCGCTCTGCTTTCCCTTTAGTGATGTGCCAGTGCCCCAGGTGCCTAAACACATGACTGCCATGTGAGCTGATGCATCCCACAGCCTCCTTCAAACACGGGCCCTTGTGATAACGCCGGGCAGCTCAGCAGTCAGGGCCTAGGCCTCAGGAAATGGGGTAGCGATTATCTCACTCAGCTTCACACAGCAGGTTTCTTAGCTCTGCAGTGATCTTGCTGTGAGCACATCCCCCCGGGCTCCCTTTGCAGTCAGGGGAGAGGAACACGCACTGCCTGGATGCAGTTCATCTGCCCTGTTTTAGGTGCCAAAACTGGGATGAGTTGAATCATGCCCTTAACTCCATTGGCCCCTGGGGGGGGAGCCCAGGGTAACCGTCTGACGGGGAGATATCTACCTTGTAGACATCTCTGTTCAGCCAACGGTTTCCACCCACAGCGTCTCATCTGCTGCTGTGACTGTTATTGGGGCATGTGGAGACGTAGCTGAACTGGGATTGAACTGGTTATCTTGGGATGCTAGCGGGGGACTGAGAGCTCTGGTGTTGGGAATCTCATCTTCCCTTTCTTCCCCATTCCCCCAAATCTGGTAGATACATCAGTGATTAACTCATGGTGAACTCCATGGTGCCAGTACCCAACCTGGCTCAACTACATCCTACAGACCGAGGCTGTAATGTAGGCCCCAGACTTTAAAGAGTGAAGGGAGATTTAGTATTTAATCACAGTCTTTCCTAATATTTCAACTATTTCTTATGTTTGCTGACTTCTTGATTAAAGTGGTAACTGTTTGAATGTGCTCATAGGCCACTGTGTGGCTGTGTCATTGAGTCCAGATCCTAGATAAGCAGAATTAGAAAGTGTCACGGATGATTTGGGAGTGTTTCTATACAATAGGGAAGAAACTCTACTAGAGATGAACACATTCTAAAAGGTGTCTTGGAACAGAAGGTCTGTTACTGTCAGTGGTAGAGCCTTGGATTTATGGACCACCACTTGTAAGTGATAAACTGAGAATTTTTTTCCTTCCCCTACATTTTTTTCAGTCTCTGAGATCCGTCATTGTAGTATGAGATAGATACATGGACTACAAAAAAAGGGAATTTACTGTGCTGCCTATTTACTCTGGAATTTACTCTGCTGTTCAATGGATTGACACAGGAAGGGCAAATTGTAGGGTTTACATCAATATAACATCTTCTCCCTTTTGTTCCAGGGAAACAGCTTTCAGAGCTTTGATCTAAAGCTTGTGTGGGTAGATGAAAACTGCAGGGAGAAATCAGCTCCAGGACTGTAAGTGAAAAATCTCCTCTTGGAGGTGTGGGGGGAAGTTTTCAACTTAATTACTTGATTGTGGAACTGAGATAATGGTTCAAAACTCTGTCTCAGTTCCTTTCCTCCCTCGTGGGGTTGGTTTCTGGGCTATGGGCAATTGATTGCAGCACTTCTCAGATGGGATCACAGCAGCTTGGGCTTGCATTGCTTGTGTTTGACGGCATCTTGTAATCAGTTAGTAATAAAATGATTTGGGTAGCAGAGCTAGAGAACAAAGATGACTTGATAGTTGAGTACTTCTCCAGAAGGAAAAAATGGCTGCAAAACTGGCATTAGCTTCTGGGGGGGGGGGGGGGGGGGGGGGGAAGCTTCTGTTTGACTGAGAAACATGTTTTTCAGAGTCTCTGCAATGTCTTTTGTTTTGCAGGTATGGACTCCGCATTATAACCCCAGAAGAAACATTCTTTCTCTCTGCCAAAGACCCACAGATGAAGGTTAGCAGCAGTCAGGGCCTTTCTGTTTCACCTGAAATTACCAAGAGCCTTGAAATAGGGAAATGGCATAGAAGGGATGACAGCTCCGTAGTGGGAGCAAAATGTTGACTACTGAGTGGAAGCTGACATATCAGTAAGCATCAGGATTTATGCTTCGTGATCTGAAGATAGATTAGTGGGCTCTGCAGCTGCTTACATGCAGCCAAAACCCTTTCTGTGTGATTTCTTCTTCTTTTTTTATTTTTTTCTTTTTCTATTATTTTAAGCAGAATGATAAATAGCATGTCTTCCTCTCCATGGAGCCAATACCTCATTGAGGTGGCTCAGATACTCAGTAGCAGATGGAAGAGGTCAGGGTGCTGTAAATGGAGCTGGGAACAGAACAGGACAGGTGGGCCATAACTCACCAGCTCAGCCTGCTGAACATCACAGAATTAGTGGGAGCCTCATGGCTTCTTCCTCTTCTCCTGAACCATCTCCTGCTGTGAACCATTTGGCTTTGTTCCTTTGTTCCTTCAGTGCTCCTCTTCCTCTCTTCCCAGGCTGTTTGGCAGTGGAAGCTGAACCAAGCCATCCGCCAGGCTTTGAATGGGAAGCGAGATTTCCCCTTGTGGGGTAAGACTGGAGAAGGCACCGAGCCCCCGTCCTGCCGCTTCTTCACCTACGTCTTCAGGCTGGAGAGCAAGTTCAAAAGCGCGTCCTACGAGGGCGAGTGGCACTGGGGAAAGCCTCATGGCAAGTAAGGAGCCTTTTCTGCCCCTTTCCTGAGCAGGAATATGCAAGGTTGGCCATGCAAGGGTGGCTTGATGTCTTGATGTAGTGTTGCTTGGATCCTGTGGACATGGTGTGATGCATCCCATGCCAAGGGTCTGGACCACAGACTGGGAGCTGGCGATCTCCTGCGATGTTCTGTCTTCTCTGGTTCCTGCTTTCCTTGTTTCCCCAGGGAAATTTGTGTTGAGGACAGATTTGGGGACAGCTGGGACATATTTGCTTGCTTTCGGGGCTTGGACAAAGCACAAGTCCTGCCATGTGGCCTACATCTTGCAGATGTCTTGTTAATGATCCTGGTTTATGCAGTAAGTTATAGAGGCTGTCCTTAATGTGGCAGTGATCACACTGGAGGCACTTCACTGACTTATGCCTGTAATTAGGGCTCAGACTTGAGCCAGTGCTTATTATCAGGATCTCAGCCTGAGGCATAAAATCTTACCGTTGTGATAAGGAAAATAAATAAAATAAAAAACTTTACATGCGGGAAAAGAGGTATTTTCTCCGATACTATCAAAATGTATTTTACAATATGAACAATTATCAGAGATTTTTTAAAAATTAATCAAATACAAACAATACTTAAATGCATTTCTTGGGAACATGAGAACTGTTCACTAAACCCAACCCAAGTTTAAGATTTAGCTATGCCAAAATGGAACAATTTATGAAAGAAAAGTTAAATAGCCCCAACCAAAATCTATCTGACAAAGGACACTGCCTATGTTTTTTGAAGAAAATTTGAATACGACCAACCTTCTCAGACACAAAAAGGTTGTTATGGGATTTTTATACTTCCTTTTATATGTGGTTAGTTTCTATTGAAGCAAAAAGGGTAAAAAGACTTGGTTTGAAAGAGCCTAAAAATAATATCCAGAATCAAAAGCTTGATCCTGAATCTTCTGTGGAAGAGCTTGTGCCTTGCTTCAGAACAGCATTAAACTGGTGTTTGGAGTAGGGCTGTGCTTGAGGCAGTCTCTCACATCATCCCCACCTTCCCCAGCACTGTGAAATTCCCCAGCACAACGAAATTAGAAAATGAGATTAGAAAACCACTGTGTGCAGACGCACGGGGACAAGCACCACTTGTTGCTCTTTGCCTCGTCCTGTCTTTGGGTTGGAAGAAATGTGATGAAGAAGTAACCTCCGTTGCTTCAGATTAAGTGATTTGACAGAGGCATCCCAAGAAACTCATGGCAGAACTAAGTGACTTCTGGTGCTTATAATACCTGGGCTTTTAATTACTTGCTTACCAGGCTATCTTTCCCACAGCTGAAATTGCTCTCCTGTATGACTTGAAACTAATAAAGGGTTACAGAAGAGCAAAGCTGGCCGTGATGGCTTGTCCACCTCTGAGGGAGAGGCTGACATGGCAAAGCATATGAGCAGAAGGCTCTGTCAGTGTGAATCAGGGCTCACCAGCAGTAATTTCTGCATTCTTTGCCTTTTTGTCCCAATACTCCTGATGCCTTGAAGTGGAGGAAAGAAACAGTCCTGCTTGAACCATCCCCATGGCTGGAGCTGGCGTTCTGTTTGTTTTGCTCTCTTTTGCTTCCATTCAAATTAGCAAAGCAAAAGGAGATGTATTTTAAATCCACTTAATTGGATCTGACCACTTCCCTGTATCTTAAACCCCAAAAAAGAGTCTGTCACGTGTAGGTGTTAAAAACAACCTTGGTGAAAGTCAAGAGAACATGTCAGGGTTTTGGTACTGCATTAACTTGTACTGTCTTTGGCTAGGGACATGTAGGGAACTGGCTGTGTCTGGGCTGTTGCGAGAGTTGAAAGAGTGATTGGGTGTGGGTGGAGTGGGAGAGGAAGAGGGAGGAAATTCATTCACAGCTAGGCATGGTTGTGCAATAATTTGACCATTGCATAGCATCCACAGTTCCAGTCTCATTGTTGCATTGTAACCTTGTGTAATCATTTCTACAACCCCAGCATAAAACAGATGGAAAGATATGATCCCTTTAGGCCGGTACTCATCTCTTTTGTTTCCATTGTGCCTGGTAGAATGAATGAATTTCTGGGCTGTGGTGTCATTAACTTGTCTGCAGGGATGTGCCGTGCTGGAACTTCAGTTGGCTTAATCATGTGCTATGCTTCAATTAAAAAAGAATTATATGCACTGTCATAAATGAATGACCCAGCAACTCTACAAAATGATTTTGAGATAAAAGAGTTTGGAGAAAAAGATTCTTCCAGCTCATTCCAGGGCATGAAAACCTTAAGGTATCAAAACCCTTCGGTGCAATCCAAGATCCCAAAGGTGCCCAGAAAACTCTCCCTGTCCCGAGGGAATGTTCTGATGTTAGCAGTCTCTAGGCCATTGATAACTTCTGTTGCAATTGTGTATGTTGCTGGTGATCTCACTCGTGTAACGCTCCCTTCACATTGCAGGGGGACAGTGAAGTGGCGCGATGGACGCAACCACGTTGGAGATTTCAAAGAAGGCTTGGAGCATGGGTAAGCCTTAAACAGAAATCCCAAGACATTTTTTGCTTTCAAAGTAAGCTAAGGAATAGTTCCTCCTAGAGGTACAGAGATGCTGCTTATCTTGCCTAGGGGCTCTATTCATTGTTAGAGCCCAATTTATTTGACCTATTCTGGCCCCCTGCATTAGGCTTAGTGAGTTGTAACTTTGTGAGTGGATTGCTAGTGACAACAAAAAGGGGAGAGTGTGAAGATGACCTGTTCAGATGGAGACATGTCTATTTGGTTGGATGAATCTCACTTTTGATCTCTAAATCTAGGTGAATTCATTCATATACAATACCTTGAAAAATCATTTTTGGATATCTTTTAAAACTCTCACTTAAATCAGAATTTTTCAGAGGGAAAGAGACCATACAGTGCAATTCAAACATTATTTTTCTAAAACTTTTTGAAAATAAGACTTTGAGACTTCGTATTTCTAAATGAGCTCCAGAATAAGCTAGATTTTAAAGGGATAAAATGTCTCAAATACTTAGCGTTGGGGTTAAGAAAACATTTCGTTAATGTCAGAGGTAGAACTGGCCCCAGCCCATGTAAATTGCTTTGGCAAGCCCTTAGTTTTTAAATTTTATCCAATACAACTGAGTCCCATTGCCACGCTGATCTCTACCATATGCACCCTGTAGGTTTGGAATATGCCTTGTCCCTCGCCGATCTGAAGACCGGTATGACTGCTACAAATGCCACTGGTATGAGGGCAAGATGAGAGGCTATGGAATCTGTGAGTAAGTAAAACCCAACGATGGACTCTGGTTAAAGATGGTTATAGCTTCCCAACAAGCTATAGCCATTGTAACTACTCTGTGTCCTTTCGGTGAGGATGTTGTTGGGTATTTATGCTTGTGTTTGAGAGCAGAGAGTGCATGGTGTGCCATCAGCCCTGGACAGGCTTGGAGGAGCACATAACATGCTCTCTCAGCTGGCCATGCTGTCTGAACTAAACCTTTTGTAGGGTAGGTTCCTTAATGGTGGATGGGATTGTTGGTCTGGGAGTCATAACCGTTATCTTGAACTGCTGAAGTGGACTGCTTCCCCCCAGTTTGTTTCTCTTGCTCACTCAAATTCTGAGCTTAAACTCAGAGCTTAATTTAGGAAATGGAGGGCCAGGTGCTTTTGGGAACAGTCATTTGCACAACTGTATCTCAAAGTGGTGCTCTAGGGATTTAGCTGGATGGAACCTGGCCTGTAAAGCACGCTATTGTGGGCATATGGCAGTGTCCCAGCCTTACCTTCCATCTCCCTTCAATTTAGAAGGCCAGAAACAGCAGCAGAAGGGGTGGGCAAAGAAAGGTGAAGGCAGATCGGTCCTCCTGCTTGATCTGATCTGCTCCCACCCAGTCATCACTGGGATCTGGTTGGCAAGAGGTCAAGCACTGAGCAGCCTCTCACAGGACAACTACAAACCCTAAGTGTTGTGAGCTCAGATAATGTTGAAGGGTATCCGTGAAGTGATTACCTTGCATGATGCATGTTTCTAACACTGGATAACTAGAGGATCCAGAGTTATCTGTCAAATATGCGCAATATTTAGCAGGCAGAAGTGCCCAATGTACTCACTTTTCTGTCTTGCTGCTCCAGTAGGAGCTATCATATAGGCACAGTCTTGGATTCTGTTTGTATCTCTCCCTGCAGGTATGGGAACGATATGGTCTACAAAGGCTACTTCAAAGACAACGTGCGTCAAGGTTTTGGGATACTGGAGAACCACTCAGCTGAGCATCCATTTAAATACACAGGACAGTGGGAAAATGACAAGAAGAATGGATATGGAGTCTGGGAAGACAAAGACAGGTAAAGGTGGTATGGATCAGTGACAGCTTTAGGTGCCTGAGAGTTTTCCCACTCTGTTGGCACAGGGAAAGCCTCATGTTCTGACCGGGGGAATTGGGAAGGAGGATTGTGTTCAGCCTCTGCTATAAGGTCTGAACTCCTGAGGAACTGCAGAGTTGGGTTTGTGCAGTAAGTCTGGTTTTTGTGCTGTGTGGGGCACTGTAGCAGGTAAAACTAGCCTCAGTAGGTGGTTTGCCTCAGATTGACTAAAATGTAGTGAAATAGAGAGAAAAAAAATTGTTTTCTATTGCATTCTAGAGGGGAGAGATACATAGGGACATGGCTTGATGATCACAGACATGGACAAGGCATTGTAGTCACCCAGTCGGGTGTCTGCTATCAAAGGACATTTCATGCTGACAAAATGGTGGTAAGTATCCATTTTCAGTGGACTCTAAGTGTTGGTGGGACATGGAATTCCCCCATCAAGGAAAAGATAAAGATTTCCCTTCATAGTTAATCTCAGGGAAAATAGAAGGCAAGAAAAATTAAGCATTGATATTTTACCACGATAACATTTTTGAAGAACAAAGCCTAAATGAAATCTTCCATTTCTTATCACCCTCACGAGGTACAGGTAGGAACTATGTGGGAGACTTTCTTCTACTTGCTCATGCGAAGCCACTTTGTAAGCTTTGCTGTTCAACTCACCATCAGGTTACAAGTATAGAACAGAACTCAGGTGAAGTGCTGTGCTAGTATATGCAATAATATGCCTGTCTTGGATATCATCAAGTCTTTACCGTGTCAGTGTGAGCTTACCTATGCTCAGCTGTCTTTCCAGTTCATTGAAAATTTAGACATTGGTGTAGAAAGCAAAAGGGACTGGCATAGGAGAGCTGGCTTGGAAATAAAAGCATTTCTCCTCATGAAAAATACGCACTTAAAAAAACAAACAACCCCCTCCCCTCACACTGAATTAGGACAAAATGTTTAGCATGGAAACTCTGTTGGAAGGGCTTTCCATAACATTTCCATCTGCAGGGAACCAAAATAAAGCTGTCTTTTGGTCTGCCAGCTGCCAAAGGCTCCTTTAACTTCACAAGGCTTCCGGGTGGGAGCAATCGCTTCAGTTTTCCTAGTGGAAAATTGGTATGGCCAAGAAGCTTCCCGTGGAAACCTTTTATTTTTGCCAAAAAAGGGCACTTTCCATCAAGAAAACCGTTCCAGCGGAAAATGTGTTACAACTCTAAAAGTGACCACATTTTCTGGCTGGTATGGGTACGTATAAACCGTTGGGCTCAAACCTTGAGCCAAGTCCCAGTGAGAAGAATCTTACCCCACTGGCATAAATTATTAATTGCCTGTTCTGCATTTTGGTGCTCTTCCTCTGAAATGCGTGCTACTATCAGCAGTCTTGGGAGAGTTGGGAGGTAACTGAAAGAGTCATTTCATGAGTGCTTAGGAACAGCTCGTTAAAGCCCCATTGACTGCAAAGCAAGGGACAAATCTAATTCCCCCCGGCAGCTGTCTTCCTCTTTTCTCTTACAAAGAATGACACAATTGGCTACAGTCACCCGGAGGTCATAGGATCAGGAGGGCCATGAATTTGATCCATATCACAGTTCTTGGTGACCACTTGTAGAGTAGGGAGCTGACATTTCTTCCTTGTTCTAAGGAAATAAATGTAATATTACTGTCCCTTAAAACCACCCGACTACTCTGTACGTCTCCTCCATGCTGGGATGCCTAATGGGCTGTCTCTAGAACACCTCCTTGCTTTCTTCTTGGGTGTTGCAGATGATATGTTGGGCGTTCATAAAGCTTTTCAGAACCCGCAGCCCATAAATAGTCTGAGCCAGTGGCTGTTTCTAGATGAACTAGAGTAGGGAGGGCGTTAGTGTCATGAATTCAATGCTTGTACTTTTCACATGAAGGGTTCTGGGATTCTGCTCATGGAAGATGACTCAGTCTACGAAGGAAACTTCACAGAAGACCTAACCTTTGTTGGAAAGGTGAGCATTTATTCCATCTCTCCCACTCCATATGGTTGCTTGCTTTCTAGAAGGCCAATAGATTCTTCAAAGTTTCATACCCCCTCCCTCCAAAAAATAACATTTTCCTGTTATTCCCTTCCCCCTCTTGTTATCTTTTTCATTCACAGAAGGAAGGCTGCAGCTAAGAGATTTCAAGAAGCAGTGGAATGGAGGCTTTAGTTGCTTTGTTTAGTTTTGTTCTGTTTTTTTCTTTTTACACAAGGCTTTGTTTTTTTTTTTGTTGTTGTTGCTGTTGTTTGTGGGAGATTTTTGGCTGCACTTCACAGCTGCAGTTAGGATGTTCCTGTATTCTTAGAACAAATGTTTTTGCCTTTGTAGTGGTTTGGGAGCACAGGAAATGATGCATGAAGCAAGCGGAGTCGCAGTACCAGTGCTCTGCTAGCATAACCCAGATGTTAACATAGCTGAGGGATCTTGGAAGCTTAATTTTACAGTCTGGCTACTGCACTGACATGCTTGACATTTTTCAGTTGATCTTTAACTGAAATATCTGGTTAAAGTGTTCATCAAGTGCCCCGTTGCAGGGAAAACTAGGCCTCTGGCTTGTTACAGAAACACATGGCAAGTCTGACGGGAAGTTGTGTGGTCAAATCAGACTGAGCTGATGTCAAAATAGATGCTTGGTGAAGGTAGCAATTGCAAAGTAGCCCCGTCATTTACTGACTTGTCATGGGAGGAAGTGCTTGTGTCATAATCTTCTTCAGCCAGAGGTGTTGGGGTGAATTTGCAGAGACTGCTCCTGGTTTTTAGACACAGCTCCCTCCAAAATTAATGTTTAGTTTGGTGGTTAGTTTAGAAAAATCTGCTCATTATCTCAAGACAGAAGGCCTCCTGCTAAGTAAGGATTTCAGTCTTGCATTGGAAGCCAGATTAATTACGATATTGTTTAACTTTGGATTTGGTTTAATTAAAACCTTTTAAGTCTGAATCAAGCTACTGCCTGTCTTCTCCTGTAATTGCCCCAGAGAATTTAAGGTTTTTCTTGGTAGCAGAGAGCATTTTGAAAGCTTTTGTGGTGAATATCATGTTTCCCTCTACCCGTGAGGCCAAACTTGTTTGTGGTTTTAATAAGTAGAGGAAAAATAGAGGAGAAATTGCAATTTCATGTGTTTTAAGCCAGAGAATGTTATAACTTAAAAAAGATATTGGCTACTTGTAAAATATAATGCGAGTCTTACCCAGTGATGTCTTCACCCTCCAAAATTCTATATGTCATTTGACAGCAGAGATGTATTGTCTCCAGTGATCACTACCTTAATGATGTTATTGTTTTGGATGCTGCAAATGTGCACCTCAGTGCTGAAAGTTGTTCTTAGTCACCGTTTCAGGAGCTGGCTCTGTTGAAAAGAGAATTTGAGATCTCGGTCCAGCTTGTTTCCTCCTGCTAATGAGATCTTGGCAGAATAACCCTGTATTTCTCTGTTGCAGGGAAAGCTGTCGTTTGCCAATGGCTTCATCCTGGAGGGAACCTTTACGAACAAATCAGGGCAAGGCCTGCAGACCCAAGGCATCTTGAATACATCGAACGAACAGCCGGACGAGAGGATAACCAAAACGTGAGCAAAACCAGCCAACTTCTCGGGTTGTGATTTGTATTTTGACAATACCTGGAACAGCACTGGACCAGGCCCTGCAGGGATGAAGGCAATCCTTGCCGAAAAGAGCTGGTCTGAAAATTAGTGTTTATACAGGGAGAGAAGGAAGAAAGGAGAGCACATCTTGTCCTTTAATCTTAATGTCAGGTGGGAAGCAGAAACCAGATGTTCTTCTCCTGTCCTGCCACTGGCCACCCAGAAATGCTCCCACCCTCACGCTGGAGAGCTTTGGGAGCTGAATGCTTTGAGTGATTTGTTCATGTGTGTGCGTACCTTTCTGTGTATACAGACAGGTCTGAAGCTACACAGGCAAGGCTGGGTTGCTAAAATATATCACTTGCTCTTTTCCTGACCCTCTGTGCTACCATCCAAATATTACTAACTGATATTTTAGAGAGAAGAAAGCTACCAAAAATCCAGGAGCGAAGCACAACATGTGAAGCTCTGAAGGGCTTGGGTTGGGTTGTGCTCTATGGGGAGGAAGGTGTGGAGCCAGGATCAGAGCTTCGGCAGGCAATGGTGCCAGTGCAGGGCAGGAATAACTGAGCTGAAGCTGTCAGGCCACATCCTTCAGAACAGACTTTTATCCTCAGGGCTGAGCCCCACAGAGGGATGCTCTGGCTGCCAGCCTGGGTTCAGGCATTTAACCTAAATGAGGGAGTCCCTGTGTGTGTGTGTGTGTGGGGGGGGCCAGGGGCGGCAGAATCACAAAAAAAGAAAACAACCCAACCCAAGCCCTTCAGAGCTT
>NC_048894.1:1917752-1987022 GCF_011077185.1 Oxyura jamaicensis
AATAAAAAATAAAGAGCTCTCTTTCCTCTGAGGTGAATTCCTCTTGCAAAATTCAGTTCAATTTCTTCCTCTTTTCTCCTCAAAGCAATTCCAGTCCAGCAGAGTTCTTATGTTTTATGGCTTCTATATTCTGTGCTTTTCAGACATCAGTAGCTACTGGTGGTGGCTGCTCAACTATCTTCTTGCTATCTGTCTTTTCTGCAGGCTTTCAGTTGAATTAAGTAGTCTCTCTGTCTTCAGAAATAAGTGGAGCAGAAAACCTGTGATCAATTCATCAGCAAAGTCTGAGATTATTGGCATTCCATGCACCAGGAATTATTTTTTCTTGATTCAAATTATCTCTTTGCCAGGCAAATAGACTTGAGTTGCTTTTTCTGACTCACCAGTGAGGCACTGCTGACTTCTCTGCTCCCGTAGTTCTTATGTTGATATCTGATTCTGGAGAATCTCCCGTGTTTGAAGGTGAAGTCTGAAAATATGCGAGGAGGGGTGCAGAGAAGCCTAACGCCATGTCTTGTTGCGCAGTCAGCTGGGCCTCAAGGAATTCCCAGTAGAGAAGAGGTGGAAGGGAATCTACGACCAGTTCCTGGAGTTCATCCATTCTGGCTGCAAAGAAGAAACAGAAGAGTCTTTTACAGGGTTCCACATACAAACAAGCAAGGAGCTGAGGAAATCTCAAGAGTACCTCTTCTGCCACAGGTAGGAATATCATGCGCCCTTGTGGCAACAGAAGAGCCCATCTGTGTAGAGAGGAGAGTGTTTGAGTTTGAGTAAACCATTCAACTTACGTTTGAGTCTGCCTTACATTGAAGCTATGAACCCAAGCATTATTACCCCATTATTCCTGTCTGTGACACTCTCCCTTTCTTGGAGGAGGATGACTTTTAAGTCTGTATGTGATATTGTGCTCTTGAGGCTGATTCCCATGTGTGAAAATTTGGGTGGGATTCATGTGATTAAACATAGACACCTGCATGTGGGCCAGTTGTTGCTGGCTCCTCTGCTAATTGAAGCAGACCTACCTGACATCGTCAGGGGATTCAGGCTGAACTCATTTTCCCTGAAGAAAATGTCTCAAAAAGGTCAGATGAGTGTGTGCAGGATGCAGCTCAGGCTGGCTGTGAGGGGACCTGAAGGTGATGAGTTTTAGGTGACTGCAGCTGCTGTAAGAAGGTGGGGCATTTCCATATAAAAGGGTAGAGCAGAATTCGTTTGTTTTAATAATCTCATTGCCCCCTTGGTATCCACCTGCAACACCAATTGGGATTTTTCCCAGTTTTGCTACATGTTTTTTCTTTCTCATCTCTTAATTTTCCAGGGGGACTGAGGATGTTTCCTGGAAAATAGAAGATATTCTTGAAGAGCTTGTCCACCACCAGGAACTGGAGTCACTACAGCGTTATTTAGAGAAGGTAAGGTTTAAAATCCCAATGATCCGTGTCTGTCCATCAGACATGAACAAAGGCTTCAGCAACTTGCTTTCTCTTAGCACGTACAATACAGCCAGTAACTTCAAGAGTCTTGTGTAAAATTTGTGAATATCTTTGTGAAGAGGAAGGCTTTCTTGTATGCCTTTTGGATATTCCGTGTACAGGCTAGGAAAGTGCTGATAATGCTTTTCTCTGGGTTCTCGAGCTGTGTCAGGGAATAACCAGCTGCTGGAAATGATTAATCAACTTCCATGCACTCAAAGTTGGTTTGCACTCAGCCAGCCTTACCCCGAAGCACCCTTTGCTCTCTCTTGCTTATCACAGCAAAGATCATCAGAACAGCAAGTTCTGCTAAGCACTTTTCTTTCTGATAATGGGAGGAGAATGGGCTCTTGGCAGATACAATAGACCAAAATTATAGGTGATTACCTCTAGGCTTGTTCTCCTCTGCTGACAAGAGAATGTTGGATTGCCTTTAAGTGTTCTCCACTGCTCATGGCAAAGGCAGACTTGTAAAACTTAATTTTCCTTTATCATGCAGGCGTTGAAGTCTTCTCTGCACCCACTGGGAAAGCTGCTGAAGGCCTTGACAATAGCTTTCCAGGCAACATATTCTGGGATTGGGGCCAACAGACACTTGCTGACTATGGCACAAGAGGAAGTCAAGTACTATGCAAAGAAAATATGGGAGTTTTACCAGTAAGTAAAGAACTCCGAGGCCTTTCCAAGGGGTATGTTAAGCAGATTGTTGGGATAATTCTTCCGCATTGATGCTGCTTTAGTTCACTTTTTTTTTTTTTTTGGGGGGGGGGGGGCCCCCCCCCCAGACTTGATTCAAAGCAGTGTTGGATAGAGGTATTTGTAATAACTAAGCTCTTATGGACCTAGGAAGGATGTCATGTCCATTGTTCAGGACATGACCCAAAGGTTATGGCTTTAATGTGACAGCCTCAGTTAGACACAGCAGCTTGGTGAGCTCTTACCCATGATATACTTCATTTATACAAGCACAAATATGAGCGAGAAACATCATTAAATAACAAGAGCAGCAAAGTATATCAAAACATGCAACAGTGGTGTTTGATATCGATAGCTGGCTGAAAAAGAAATTAATCTTAGCATGCCTCAACTCAACAGGAGGCAATGTGCAGCGTGAGTGCATTGCTGAGGCTGGGCTGGAGGGGGTAGTAACTCCAAACTGAGGTTGTGCAGCCAGGTGGTTGTGCCCATGGGTACCTAAGGACAGGATCAAAGGCGTGACTGGGGTCCTGTTGCTGCTTGAGTATCTGTTTAGCAGGAGATATAAGGAATGCCACGGTAGGCAAAGGTGGGGAGCTCTGCCTCAAACTGCACTCGGGGAAGATACTGCCATAAAATGAGGAGGCTGGATAAAAGCTTTGTTGTTATCAGCATAGCCTTGTGTACTTGAGGAAGGCTGCCAGCCCTGCCATGAGTTCTCCCTCCTGGGGCAGTCTGAAAGCATCAGCACAGCTGATGGGAATGAGTCAGATTTGATTCAGTTCATCTGCTGCATGTCTGTGTTGTGAAGCAGGGTGAAGTGGAGGGACCTGAGCTGTGTTTGTGAGCAGTACAACAGGGCTGCCAACCCGAGCGTTGGTTCGTGTGAACCTTCACATGAGCCTGGAAAGCTTGCTTTGTGTCTCAATACCTTTCAGGTACAGTGTGGGGAGCTTAGCCAGCGTGCCTCTGGTTACACTTCCTAAACTGATGCTTCCGTGCCAAAAACAGGCAACCTCTCCTCAGCCCTTTTTGACATTGGGCAGTCTGGCTTGGAAATAGCAAGACAAACCCAAGCTACTTTTTCAGAGTAGAGCATCCTCGAACATTCATAGATAAAGAATTGGCTGGTGCAACAGGTCCTGAAACCTCACGTTTCTTAGTGAGAATACAAGGAGCTGGCACTCAATGAAGACCACAGTTAGGATATTTAGATTGATTGCCTAGTTTTCAGAAGGTATAAAGATATTTTGCAGCACTCACTCATTTCTGGCATCTGCTGCTGGTAATGGACAATGCCTTCTAATTGTAAAACTTTGTTTGCTGATAGAGGATAGCTCCTGGAGCCAGAGATCATTCTATGAAGCTCTATAAATTAGGAGTTTCAATGTAGAACAAACCAGGACACCTGCAATACATACCAGGATGCCTACAATAAAAAATGTGCCTCCAGAGAAATAAAACTTAGTTCTGCTCCTCTTTTAGGGGTTTGCTCCATCTGGCACTGGAACAGAAAGACCAAATGCCTGCCAAGTGTGTGGATGGAGAGATAAGGTAGGTGTCACCGCTGGCTTTTTAACTTCAGGCTGCTGGAACCTAGAGGTGTTTTCTAAAATGCATTCAATGCTAAAGTGATTGCATTTGTCCATTTGACTCAGGTTTAATCTCACGCTTGTCTTTAAGAGTTCAAAGCTTTCAATATTTTGGCTTGTAGCAGAGCAGCAGCTTCTCCTAATAGTGTTCTGTAGCAGAATAAAGGTGTGGGGAGTTGGAGGCACGTGGGACTCAGCCTTGCAAGATTACCCACACCAGCTGCTGGGCTGGTTGCGTGTGGGACAGCAGTCCCAGCACCACCACGTGCTTCACATCAGCTGCAGGAGCCTTCCATACCATCACTGGGGAAAAAGGCAGGCCTGGAAACAGGGAATGTGCTGCAGGAAACATGGCAGAAGACATGATGTTCCTAGAATAGGATGGTAGGAATATTTCTGGGAGACGTAAGTCCCAACAGGACTCAGCTGTGCTTGTCTCTGCCGTAGTGACCAGAAGGCATGCAGCGTGGTCCTGCCGTTGATCTTGCCCTGCTTCTACCCTGAGCTTTTCATGTTATACATGCTCTATCACGAAAGAGAAGATGACCTCTACTGTCAAGGGATTGTGGACCTAAGTCTGTTTCCTGACATCAAGCTGCTAGAGTTTCTGGATGTACAGAAGTAAGTGACTTTTTTCATCTCAGGATACACTCCGATGATATCAGGTGGGAAGCTGGCAGCCAGGGAAGGTTTGATGCCACGGGAGGGGAGAATTATACCACGTTGGTCCCTTGTTCCATCGTTAGCTGTAGCACTGAAGTCTTCCCTAGGCTGCTGAAGGAAGTCCATGGAGTGCCTACACCACTGTCTGCAAGGACACTGACTGGTGGAAGGCTGCTATTAACTGTGCTAATTTTCCTTCGGCAAAACTCTTTGTTTCTAACTCGGCAAGTAAATGGTTTCCTCTGACTTGGAAACAATAGGATATCATTTATAAATGTGTCTCAGAAAGGGCTGTAGATCACCAAATGGTACCTGCTGTGTGGGGGCACAGTCTCGAGACGTGGGAAAGGCTGTGGAGCCTGACATTTCTTCACCCATTCCTTCAGTGAAATCCATCTTTGGAAGCGTTATGTGAAGACTAATGACTCAGACTCAAGAGGCATGTGAGGTTTTCTGAAACTGTGTCATCTGCTGCTCAATGGTTTAAGTGGCGCAGCAAGACACCCAGAGTCCCAGTGTGATTCAGTCTAGACCCAGTGAGAAGAATTGCATCTGAAAGTGTCAAAGATCTCCACTGATTATTACAGGAGCATCTGTGGGTGAAATGAACCCTAATTTCAGGTCAATGACTGAGCTCTTTTTTTTTTTCCCTGTAGCCATGTAATGAGAGTAGAGAACTCAGCCTCGTGCTCCACCATGACTTCTGCATCACCTTGAGCGAGGAGATGTGAACAGTCAAGACTGACTTAGGGTGGAGTTAAGACATGGACATCTGCCTTCTAAACCTTTTTTTTTTTTCTGTCATCTCCTTTCAGACACCTTTGGCCTCTGAAAGATCTCACCTTGACCACCAACCAGGTAAGAGCTGGCCCTAGGAGCTACCTCTGGCGCGTCAGTGAAGTGGTGCGGGGCTACGTGGTGGCTCTTGGAGAGATGCTCCTCCAGAGGCACAACTCTGTCTCCTTTTCAGAGGCGGTCCCTTATCAAAGACAAGTGCTTCCTGTCTGCCACGGAGTGTTTGCAGAAGCTGATGTAAGTCACCAGCCTTAACCTACTAACAGTCAGAGCTGATGGGGATTTTCCTTATTCTGGGAAGTGCCATAACTTCACACCTATTTACAAAAGCCTCTGTGGTTCAGCCTGCAAAGTTGTTGAAAGAAAAACTATTTGTGACATTCGTTCAGCAGAAACTAAAATGTATCTTTTGTAGGAATTTTCCTTCCCCCCAAAGCGTCAAGACAACATTTTAAGTGTTTAAATGCAATCCTCCCCTGGAAAATGTCTCCATTTAATTTTGCTGAATTTTTAATGTATGCTTTAATTTTCCTCCGTAAAATCTGGCTTCGAAATGGAGTTTGCTCATATCAATATGCCTATCAAATTGGGCCTGGCTGTGACTGCCAGGTCATGATGTAACCCATTGCTCTGGACGCACGGATGGAGCAAGGTGAGGGATATTCAGGCAGTGTGGTTTCCCAAGACGTTAATGTTAGCAAAGCGGAGTTCGATTTTAGAAGCTCTGCTTGATTTTTTGGCTTAGAGGATGTGGGAAGGGAGATAAAATGGCGTGGAGAAGTGTAGAGAGCTGTATCGGGGGGAGTCCTCAGGTCCTTTTGTGTATTAGCCCTGGTGAGAGCCTCCCTTGGGAAGCCACTGCGACTGCTGTCTGGGGAAAGCAGCACAGGTGAGTGCCTTTGCAGGATGTGATGGGCAGGAAAACCAGCTTCATAGATGTGACAACTGTATTATTCCCCCAAGAGTACACTTCCGTGGCAGAGCTGCCCAAAGTGATTTGTTCCGCGCTGCTTAAATTTTATTTGAGGGACTGCGACTTGGGCTAGTCCTGCCCAAAATGACAGGTTGGCATTATGGTGCTCGGGACCTGGGGAGTCTCAAGGTCCACCTGGACCTCATTTCACTGTGGTGATGCCTCCTGGCACTGCCTTGTTAACTCCTTTTGGGTGCAGCCATTTAAGATAATTGACTTTTTTTTGTAGTGTGAAGGTCTGCTCTGAGTATTTTATTTTTTTAAGTCCCACTGCTTTATCCCTTGACCCGTGTAGAGGAAGCGTCTTTGACCCAGCTGTTTTCACACTGACAGCACCACGGTGGATCCCCGCGAAAAGCTTCTGATCCTCCAGAAGACGTACGAGGAGATAGAGAGCACCGTGTGCCGGGTGGTGGAGACGGACTACAAGCTCCCCATGGACGACCTCTTGCCCCTGCTGATGTACGTTGTGTCGCGAGCTAAGTAAGTGGCACCTTTTCACTTCCCAATCCCATGGTCGAATGCTACCTCAATCAGGAACAGCCATGTTTCCAGGTCCAATAGTTTTAATCAAAAACACAAGGATTTGTATTTTAATATATTTTTTTTTCCTGAGCTGTGTTTGGGTTCTCGCGTGCTACGGTCTGCCAGCTGTGGCCTGATGTGGTGTTGGCCATGGTCTAACGTGGTTGGGGACTGGCTGAGTGGCCATCCAAGGGGGTGGTTCAGGGTTATCACGAGAAATGCAGTCTGACTGGCATCCCAGGTGATCATGGAAAATAGGAATATGTGGTCTTTGAAGGCCAATTGTTGATGCTTTCATGGGAATTATCTGCACACTGGGAGGAGAGAGACGTGAAGGCAAAATCAGAAGACGACAAGCTTTGAATCAGCTCCAGGGCAGTGCAGATGTGCAAGAAAGGTGTTGTGTTCACTTTGCTGCCCTTCCTGCAGACACTAGACCTAACTGGATCTTTTTCATTTCTGCCAAAGAGGCCGTGCCTGTGTTTCTATCACTCAAACTGCAGGAATCTGCTTGTATCCAGTAGAAAGAAACTACACTTTTTTTTTTTTTTTTTCCTTTTCTGGCAAGTTTTGAGTCAAAATCCTTGACTGTCTTTCTGGATGTTCTTGGCATCTGAAAAAAAAAGGATGAAATGTTTAAACTTGGGGCTGAGTCTTGAAATCCAGAAGCTTAAAAAAAAAAAAAAAGTTATTGCTCTTTATTTTTGCTACCGTTGTTGTATGATACAGGTTTGTATTGCCAGGCAGCTTTCCTGTCTGTAAGTGATAGAGGAGTGGAATCAGAGAGGCTGAGCATCCTCACCGGCATCCTGTCACGCAGGATACTTCAAGGACTCAGCCTCCTGAAGTTCAATGTGATGCACAGGGAATCAGCAATGGATTTCCAGACCCGTGCCTCCCTCTGTACTTAGTCGGATATCAAACACGTGCCCCGAAATGGTGGTGCCCAGGGATTTGTTCCAGTTGTAGCTTTTTTTTTCCCCTAGAATCCAGCACCTGGGAGCTGAGATCCATCTGATCAGAGACTTGATGGACCCCACTAACCAAGGAGGACTGTATGACTTCCTGCTAACAGCGTTGGAGGTGAGGAAATATTTTTATCAGTGACTGATAAAGAAGCTGTAGGAAAGTCTTTCTTGCATGGTAGAGACGTTGATGCATGCTCTCAACCTTCATACAATTTTGGAGGGCTGTTCGCATGCCTAGCACAGGTTATTTTCCTTCTAGTCAAGAAAATTCTTTTATCATTAACTTACAACATGCAGATTGAATCTTTTAGCTAGCCTAGGGTGGAAATCCAGCTTCATTCTGTGCTGGAGAACAAAATTTGGCTCCAAAGCTCCTAAATTTTTCCCTAATGGGTTGCTCTGTTCTTTGCCCAGTCTTGCTATGAGCACATACAGAGGATGAGACTCCACCAGAGAGAAAACTGCCACCTGAGCCACAGCTCCTGAGCCCCAGGACCAGAAGGGAGCCTCCTCCCTGCCACGCTTTCTTGACCAAGCACTGTTGGACGAAGAAGCCATCGAGTCACTGCTGCTCCAGCTGCCTGTAGGAAGGGAAGGACGGTTATTTTTCAGAGGAGGCTTTCTCGTTGGCTTTTCTCTTAGGCTAGCTACGACAGTAAAGCACAGACACGCAGATGGCTGTGGGCTGAAAGCCTTCAATACACAACCTCAGCTTGTGTTGGGGAATCTCTGAGGAAAGCGGCCAAGGTTTCTTTTTGCCCTGCAAATTTATTTTGCTTTCCTAAAAATGGCAATCTGCCTCTTTCCCTCGAAACCCTTTTTTTTTAACTGTTCTCTCAGTTGCTGTGTTTGTTTTGCACTGGTGAACTGACATAAGGGAGAAGAGATCGTTCTGTAGAAAGTGGTCAAGTGAAGCCTGGAGAGACATTTTGGTGAGACTATTTCTGGATGGTGGAAATGTGGCACAGACGAGAGAGACATCTCTGCGCTCCTAAACAACTTGTGCCTGGAGTGAGGTGGCTTTTCCTGTATCCCTAAGATCTTCCTATTCCTCTTCCTCCCTGTGCCAAACTCAGTACCTCTTCATTGCACTGTAAAGCTGCTATTGACTAGCTTCCTTACGATACTTGTATAATTTGTATTTATACTCTGCAGACTCCTATCCAATCTCAGGGATGTGGCACTTGCACCTTGAACACGCTGGTGCCGCTTTGTACTTCTGCGGGGGTTTGTGTGCGCCCAATAAAAAGGTGACAGATCTCAAATCCTGGGGAGAAAACACACACAAACACATGGCTTTCTGCACTGACAGAGCTGCAAAAACACTGATTTTTTTTCCGAGGTGCACAGCCTTGTGCTGACAGACCACCCACTGACACCAGTGAGGGGTACAAATCAGATTAAAATTGGGCTGGTTTTTATTCTGCCTTTAAAAAAGGCAAACGGATATTTGGTATGCTGTTGCTATCAGATGAAAATACTAATGTGTGTATATTGGAGCAAAAGCTCTTTTGAACTAGATTTTAACCTGCTGTTTTTTTATAGTTTGACTTTTTAAATTGTCCAGGTCTGTGACTTCAGGAAAACAAAACTCAGCAGACTGTTTCCTCCTGTTTGTCATAAGTATGATGCTTTAATAAATAGTACACTGGTTACAATAGTTAATATATTGGTATGAGAGTATCCTAATGTATGTTTTACAGTAACTGTATTTAAATAAATAAAGCTGTTTAATTTTTAAGAGAGATTCCAGGTTTGTATACTTATTTCAACCTTGTTGCTGTTTTCAGACTCTTGTGAGAAGTTCCTTTCCCTTAACTTTAGAAAATAGGTGGCTTGCTTGCTGACTTTCATGGGAATGAAAGAATTTGAAATCCAAGTTATTTAATATAATCGTAATAGATCGAACCAATAAAGCCAACCTTTGTGCCACTTTTCCCTGCAGAAACGTGGAGTAAGTCTGCTGGACAGCAGAGTGCCTAAACTGGTCCCGGGTAGGCTGAGATACTGGGTTCTCAGTGTAAAAGCTGGACTTGCATTGACCTGAAAAATATTGTTCACCCAAGCAAGCCCTTTAAGCACCCACGGAATTCACTGCAATTTTATAAAGTGGTCGGTGCCGATACCAGTTAACACAACACGCAGTGAGACTGGGGAATACAAAACCAAACACGTGCTTTCCTACCAGCGCCCCGATTATCACCTTTAAAGCATTGTTTCTCATCTCGATAAAATTTCACCTTATTCTTTTAAGGAAGAAAAGCTCCAGCTGCCTACATTTGAGAATGTAAACAACCATAAGTGACGGCTGTGAACTTTTAATTTCAGAGTTGCTTAGAACTGGCACTTTTTCAGTCCAAAGAAATACCCTGCCAGAAGGATGAATCACAGAGATGTAGTCACAGCTGTTTAAAAACAACAACAAAAGTATTTTCTCCATACTGTTTTCTTCCATGCTCTAGGTATTGATTTTATTTTCAGGTACCATTTCCTACTCAAAATGCTTAACTTCTACTACAAAACAGCACATGCAGAATGCATGCATGTACAAACTCCACAGTATTAGCTAGAAAACGTTGAGATTTTTCAGCCTGTTGACGACTCCTACTATTGCACTGTCTAAACATAAGTTTATTAGTTGCTCTTACTGGTCAACTCTGGTTAAAAATTCAGGAAGTTCTTGACCAGGAATTCAAGTGAGCCCTAAAGAGGCAACTAAGGTAACAGTGTGCAGCCATTTGTGCTTCTAGGCTTTCTTGCCAACCAGTAAAAGCAAGAGGGATGCTTCACTGGAACTGCTCTTTAGCCTGAGGGTAGCATTCAGGTTGCAAATTGTGCTCTGTAACCATGCGGTAGTGCTATCTGGAGTGTTAAAAGCATGGCTTCTTTTTTTAAGGAGATAATATTAGGCTACTTGCTAGCTTCCCTGATTAATCAAGTCTCTACTTGATGAAATACTGCGCCTTGAAATAGTGTGTAGAAATGAGAGAGTACATTCAAGCTTCTTTTGAGCTTGGGTGGATCGCATGGTTAAAATTATTAGTGGTAGGTTTGCTAGCAGGACATCTTCCTGCTATGTTAAAATCAGTCCTGCAGGCGCTGCAGCAGAACAAAGGCTTGTTCTACCTGAGGCTTTCAGCTTTAGGGAGACTCCACTGTGTAAGAAACTAGCACAGTCAGCTCTTCCACAGCCAGGCTGCATCTGGGGAGCCAGCTCAGGCTTCAAGGGGAGCTAACTAGGGTCCTCTAAGAAGTCCAAGTGACACCCGGAGGCAGGACAGGTCTTAAAATAATTTCACTGAGACCATTCAAAGCAGAGCTTAACTGCCGGAGTCTGCAGCGCCGGTTAGTTCTCAGTGTGCTGTGCTTTCAGAAGCAGAGGGAATATGCTGCAGACCGCTGCAGTTCCAGTGTTTAGCCCTGCCAGACTGAAACTTGCTCCACAATTCCTGTTCCTCTACCAGCAGGGCTCAATTTATCAGACTCTACAATAATAATATGATTTTTTTTCCCCATTATATTTTTTTTCCTAATTATTCTAGATACTTAACTGCTGTCAGTTTAAAAAGTACTCAGTCATCTCATGAATGTACTCTCTCCCCACTCTATATTAAGGCTCTTTGTACTTAAACTGCAACCGCTATTACACAGGGAGGAGTCATTCTTCTACAAACACCCATTTTGCAAAAGGTTCTTTTTTTTTACAAAGAACTGAATAAATAGGAAGTTAGAGTAGCGCTGTATCTATTGCTGCTTTCAAGTGGTGGAGCAACGCCTCCGGAGGTGGAGAAAGTGATGTCAGGTCTAGCTTCTTGAAATCTTCATTAGCACTCAATGATGTTAGCACCTTCACAGTCCTCTTTAAATCAAACACTGCGTGGAGCATGCCCAAGGTGGAAATGGCAGCTTTTGGAGTGTTTTTTGCTGAAGCTTCGTCATCGAGGCCATTTTCCAAGATAGAAATCCTGTTCTCTGCAATAACTTTGAGGAAGTTGTAGAACTCCTTGTAGTCTATACCCGTACAAGATTTCATTATCAACTATGGGGAAAAACAACACAAAACAAAACAAAACAGCACTGAAATGGAAGCAACTCTTTTGTTTACAGTAAGAATTACAGACTTATCTAGCCAGAATCGAAAGTAAATTTTTTTTTGTGGTTTCCTGATGGCACTCAAATTCCTTACCTGATTGGAAACTTCATTAGCCCCCAAAACAACACACAGTTTGTTCTAGCTAGTAAATGGCTGTGGTTTTTGAAACTATTCTTGGAGGGTATCAATTTAGCAACAGTAACAGCCTCCAGAAATAAACTTGACATGTGCTTCACACTTAAGATTTTGGGAACATACAAGATACTACGCTGCTCACTAATTTTGCCTTCTGAATGCATCGTATCTGCAAACACAGAAGCCTCCTGCCACCTTCGCCTTAATTTTACTCGTTTGGGATTCACTGTTTGATCATGAATGATATTCAACCCAGTTCTCCTGTGTGACGGTCTCTAAGTTCTGCTGTTTAAATGAAAATTCACTTATATGTTACAAAAGAGAAAGGAAATACTACGTAAAGGATTGATCCTGACACCAATGCTAACCTTGGTAGGTGAAGAACAGTTGAAGCCTTAGTTTTTCAGACAACATCCAACTCCTTGGCACAGCAAATATGCACTGACACGAGCCTCTCCCTATCTTCCTAAACTAATACTTAACTTCCTGAGAAATGAAGTTGTCACAAGTTCCTGCTTCCTTAGGAATCACATACTAATTCCAGGTATGAGCATAAGGACTCGTGTGTCTTAGAGCTCTAATAAGGTGGCAAAATAAAACCCTGAGATACATGACCCCTCTAATAGTCAGCCAGCAGGAAACGTGTTGTTATACCTGACACTGAAGGTGCCAGTCATCCATAGGGTCCTTCCACTCATTGATTTCCCGCTGGACAGCTGCTAATTCATCCTGCAGGAAGCACCACATTATAGCTACGTTGCAGCCGTTCACCCAGTTGTGGTTAATGGAGATGGTATCCTCCTGAAGGAAGAGGTTAAACGGTTATTAATCTCTACCTAGGACAGCGTGAGAGGACAGCTGTAATATCACCGATACTGCAAAACATAAAATCACGTCCCTCAAAAAAGGAAATGCGTCTTTGGCACTAACACCCCCACCGTGCTGAAAAACTGTCTCTAATTTCCCTAAACATCAAAATCTTTTTTCACTTTTTAAATTGTCAAATGTCTCTAGCTCCTCTGTCTGAGCATTCCTTTTCTGGAGGCGAAGATGCGGGGTGGGAGGAACAAGGCTGTTAATTTGGGCTCGTAATCATGACAACAAATTTGTCAGCATTTTCCAATAGTCGACTGCAATTCGCAGTTATAAATGAAGATTAACAGCCTCAGCATAAACCGCTCTCATCCAGTATCCTATTTCTCAGTGACTCCTAGCATCTAATAAAGAAGAGCATAAGAAAAGAGGGTGCAGACAGCTTCTTCCAATTCTGCGCATTCCCATCTCCTAGCAGTCAATGACCCAGAGAGCTTCTGAGTCAAGGTTAGTGTTAGCCACCATCTTGAGCAGTCACTGAACGACTTTTTCCCCCATCAATCTCTCTATAAACTTTTTTTGTAGCTCATTTAGACTTTCAGCATCCACAAAATGCTGTGGCAATAAAAGTTTGACCCAAGTCAAGCCTACAGTTTATCACTCTGTTATAAAAGGTTGCCATCAGTTATCTTACCAGGTTGTAAACTTGATGGTGCCATCCACTGGGGATGAAGACTATCTCCCCTGCTTCCTGCACGATTTCTACAGGGGGTTGGCTTTGGTTGTAGCGAGGGTAAACACTCTTGTCCTGAAGACCAGGTGCAGTGACATCGAAGGGCAAGTTGCCGTGGCGGTCTTTCAGGTAGCCCTCCTGTCCTGGCGGGTAGAGCAGCCATTTCTTCCTCCCACATATATTGGCTGACCAGCTATAGGAACGGAAGACATCAGCGTGGAATGGAGTCCTGTGGGGCAAATCAGAAGTTGAGTAAAGACAGTACCTAAAATACGTACAATGAATTCATGTCTGCAAGAGTCAAGCACACAGAAGGCAACATTTACTATGCAAGCCTGATCCCAAACTGTCAGCCTCTTCATTTACTTCTGTTTAAGTATTCAGAGACCATTGTATCTGCACATTATTGCAGCGTTTTATATCCTCTGTGCTTCTCCATCAGTTAATTTTTAATCTGCCCTACAAGTTCTTCAACAGCAGGAGATTTTATGATGTGAACTGCTGAGAATACTGTAAATGCAAACTTACCACCAAGGCTCGACTTTTCCACCTGCAAAATACCCGACCAACCCATCAGCACCCTTCTGTTGGCTCTGCAAATCACAAGAGGTTGATGGTCCCCCATGGCTTTTCTGCTCTAAAACCGTTCATAAACCAGCTGACACTTCCTACAGGTTCTGTGTAAACTGTTCAGAGCTTTTCACAGTGCAAAAGGACCTCAGCTGACTGCATAAGGACACCTCATATCCAGAAACAAACCAGCTCAAGAAACAAGACTGCTGGGTTCACTGCTGCACTGCCTGGAAGTGCACGATATCCTGAAATACGATGTGATAATCCCTGTAAATCTTAAAAATCCCCCGTAAATCTTAATAAAGAGTATGTACAGTGACAGAAACCAAGCTGTCTTACCATGAACCTTTAGGTCCCATGTAGACAAACCGGTAATCATCCACCGCTATAGCATCCCAGTACTCATTCAGCCAGTCGGATGAGAAATACACGGGCGTTGTATAAACATCTTGCTCTGGGAAAGCTCTTAAAAAGATAAAGTGTGGGACATGGGTCTCAGAAAAATGCAGCATTGTTCCTTCTACCTCAGTTCCCCAAGCCTAGAAGCAGAGGGAGGGAAGCCAGGCTGTGGGATTTGACAAATGTGTGGCCTCTTCCCACAGTATATACTACCTGTTTCCTATCGAGGCCACACGTGGAGATTTTCTGCAGCAAGCCACAGTACTGATGTCTGTGAAAGCAAACAAACTGGGAGGCAGAGACTGACTAATTTCCTCTGTTATAAGTCACTGGCACATTCAAAAGTGAGAACAAGAACTGCAAACAAGAAAGCTGGATTAGAAGCTGGAGACATTTAAGGAAGAAGAGATTTGGGTGAAAAGACATAAAAGTCCCAGCCAGACACGGTTAAATGGACGATTCAAGCACCTCACAAGCAGCAGGCTGAAGAAGGAAAGACTGCACAGGTTGAAGTCTACTTTTAAAGACTGGGAAAGTTAGTAAAGAAAATGGATGCTAAAGGATCGTAGCTCATATGAAAAAGGAGAATGCTCTCTGAATTAAGCACCATTAGAAACGCCCCCATTCTTTGTAGAAATAACAGTCAAATGAAAGCCAAATCTTACAGTCACCTGGTTCCCCCAGTCATGTAAAACACAGATGAAAACGCAAGTGCTCGAGACTGGGAGCCTCTTCAGGAAATGGTGAGCTGTTTAAGAATCTCACTGCACGTAGTACACCATGAACAGGACTGATATTTCAGTGGGCAGGTGCTAACAAACAGCACTGGCAGCATTTCAACTCTCGAGCATTAGAAAGACAAGTGTTAAGGCTTCACGACAGGGGTTTGCGCAGTGCTCTCTTACCTGCTCAGGTGCCAGTCCTTTAGGTAAAGGCACCCTCGGGATGAGCGGTAGTCATTTTTAATGTACTCTTTCCAGTAATTTATGTACTCCTTGAAGGGGAGCTGCTCCTTTGGGTTCGAATTGTACTCCTTGACATCACAGTTGGCAACAGGTACTATAGCGTCTCCTGAAATATAAACTCTTTGAGTTCACGTGGGAACAGAGTAACTGGTGCTGAGACTGAACTCCTTTAACCTTATCCATTGGGGCAGTTTCTAATGTCTGGGCACTATCATGCTAAGGACAGTCCAAATCCATAAAGCAACGATCACGTGTCCAGCTCTCACTCCTGACACCACCATACCAGGCAAACATGCTTCAGACCAGAAATTATTTACTTAATCTGACCTGCAGTTTCTTTTTAACAAACTACATTGGGAATTGATATTTATTAAATACACTAATAATTTACAGACTAAAGTCTAGCTCTGAGATTTTTCGCTGCCAATATTTTCTCCTTGCCTATCCCTATTCGATAAGTGTCAGGCTGCTCTTGTGGTTATAGCAGCTATATAAAGTGGTACGGTTAAATTACACAGCACTTTTTATTATTAAGGACACAAATTCAAGATTGGAATCTGACTGCAACAAAAAGTATGAATACATATAGAAAACAGATGCATTAACTTAGAAAAAAGTCTGGAGAATTGCTTCAGTTTGGCTAGCGGTTCAATTTCTAGACAATTAAAACAAAGTATGGTGCCATTTAGCATGTGTTTCAATTAAGCATTAAAATGCCATGACTTACCAAACTTCTGCAGCAGGTGATCAAAATCAGGCTTTCCATCCCACGTAACCCAATTTCTCCTGCTGCCCCAGCCATCAGTGAATTTTGCTGAGAAAATACAGGGGTGGTTGGGAATCAGGTAATCGCGGAAAAAGTCTGAGTACGTGAACGATTCGACTTTATCAATAAAGTCAACGTGTCCCGCGGGGAGGCAGAAGGCGCTCTGGGACGAACTGCTGTAGTCACGGAAAAAGGCGGTGGAGCAGGCAAATGTCGCCCTGTCCATGCAGGCTGGAGGCTCTTCCTGGCTTGGCCGAGGCAGCGCGGACCAGACGCTCTCCCGTCACATGCCTCGATCCTTTACGTCTGTGAGAACTCACAAGGAAAATATGAACGCTGAGAGGTAAAACGGGGTGTTGTGCAGGAGCACCCCAGCCCACCGGGCTAATGAGGGTCTTCCATGCTTTGTAACATTTAACGCTGGTGGGTTCCTGATGTTATGTATCAGGTAGTAAAGATGCCGTTTTTCCTGTCACGTTCTTGCCTGGGCAACCCCGCTCTCTGGGGACAGTCAGCGAGAGCTGGTTCCTTCCTGAAAGAGCAGAAGAATTGATTTCAGCGGGGATCCCTTTTACACAAATTGTTGTGTGGGGGAAACAAACCACCCCAAAACACCCGGGACCACAGGAGACAGCTGCAGGCTGTGCTGGAGAGGGGGCTCCTTTGTGAAAAGGGAGGAACCGAAATGCGGCAACCCCCTCAGCCCACCCTCCTCAGCCCCTCCTCAGCGGGCCGGGGAGCTCCCAGAGGCGAAACGAAGCGAAGAGACGGCGGGGAGCGCGGAATGACAACGGGGTGGCTGCGCCCGGGGCAGGGAGAACCCTCACGGTACGGGAAAAGGCTTCAGGAGAGAGGACACTGAGGGGACTGAGGGACGGCAAGGCGCTGAGAAAGAGCAGAAGCCCGGGGGAGAGTCGGAGGTGGATGAAGGAGAGGCGCGGCCGCCATCTTGGCGCCGCCATCTTGGGGCCACCATTTTGAGCCCCCCCCCAGCTCCACGGGGAGCACCCGGACGCCATAGGGCGACGCACACATCGCCCCCCTGTAAGGTTCGCGGCCCGTCCGTGAGACGGATGGGTCCCGAGGGAGCCGAGGGCACACCGAGAGGCCGCCGCTACTCACCGCCGCCTCCCTCGGGGCTTCACGGCGGGGCGAACGGCGGCGGGAGGCGGAACCTCCCCGCGCCGCCCCCCGGAACGCCGGCGTTCGGGCAGCGGGGCCGGGGGGGAGCGTGAGGAGGGGGCGCCGCGCTCAGCCAATGGGAGCGGGCGGCGGGCGCAGGCGCGGAGCGGCGCTGCGGGGCCGGGAGGGAGGGAGGTGGGTGAGGGGCGGGGAGGGGGCGCTGCGGGGGGGTTGGGGGAGATTTGGGGAAATATCGGGGAAATTTAGGGAAGGAGTCGGCTGGGAGGGGGGATGCAGGCTGGGGAGAGGGTGAAGGTTGCGGGGGGTTGGTGGTGGGGTGGGGGTGAGGGGGGGAAGCTGGCCTGGGGAGTGTTTTGGGGTGTCTTGGGGGGGGGGGGGGGAGAGGAGAGGAGAGGTGGCCCCGGCTCCATGGAGGTGAGGCTGGGGGGTGGAGGGGGGCTGAGCACGGCCCGGGAGGAGGTGGGGTGCTGTGGGGTCAGGGATGGGCTGCAGGGGGTTTAGGGACAGCGGAGGGGTTAGGGACAGCAGGGGGTGTTTGGGGGGGGGGGTAGGTATAACAAGTGATGGCATTGGGCTTGGGGCGAGGAGGGGGAAAGGGGGGGATGCAGGGGGAAGGGGGGGGATGTGGTTTTGGGGGAAGGGGGAATGCCAGTGTGGGATGAGCCTTGGGGGTGGTGGTGGGGAAGGAGAAGGGAGCAAGCCTTGGGCGGGGGGGACGGGACAGGGGAGGGCTCACCAGGCATAGAGCAGGGGTCCTGGGGGGCAGCCAGGCTTAGGAAGTGCAGATGTGGCTGTGTTTTGGGTTGGAGACGGCAAGACGGGATTGGGATTGAAGGGATCCTGCTGGGATCCCGCCCCAGCTGGTGGGTGTTAATCTGGGGGGTGTACGGGCTGGTGTGCATTCAAGGGAGCAAACTGGAGCTGTCCTGGAGTTAAATAGGTGTGGGAAGGTTCAGGGGGACTTTGGTCTTCTGCAGAGATCCCCCTTTGTGTCAGAAATGGTGCGCAAGCAGAATGTCCTTCCCATGGAAGGATGGCAACATTGATGTGGAGGAGCCCCTCGGTGCGGATGCCCCTTCTTAGCGGGGGTCTGTTGGTCTCTTGAGGTGGGAGGAGACAAATCTCGCGTAGCACAGAGCTGCCACCAGTCTTTGCCCGTTGTGTTTCTCGCCGGGTCACTTGGAAGTACTTTGTCTTGCGGCATCACTTGGGGATTTGGGAGCCTGGTGTTAGACATTTAATTAAAAAGAGGAGTTGCTGCTGGATAAACCTTATAAACGTTCTTCTTGCAAGGCTCATGGGGCTCACCGGGCTGTTAAAACTCACAGTTTGCCAGACGGTGCCCTGTGGGAATAAACCATCAAAGATGCTGACCCGGTGGAAACCCTCCACGGAGGAGGACAGAAAAGAAACGACGTGTTAGAAACACGTTCAGGAATGTTCTGCGGGTAATCAGCAAGTGCAGGTGAGGGGAATCTCTGAGTTTTGGAGGCTCTGAGGCAGCCACCTTGTGGAGGGGTGAGCTGGCAGCGCCTTCTCGCAACGTATGTAGCCTCTCCTCGCAGCTGGGGCAATTAGTAATGCTGGGGCAATTAGTAATGCTTACGTTTCATTAGGTGATCTCAGAGCACCTCACAAGAGCAGGTGAGTCACCTTCTTTTTATGGAACCAGCCACTGAGACGTGTTGGCTGAGGAATGTGCGCAGTGTTGTGGTGACACTGTCAAAAATGCAATCCACGTTTCTGTGCCGCTGAGCCTAGTTCTCACGGGCTGTTGTGCTGCCGTGTCTAGGAGACAAATGTTGGGTTGTTCCTTCTTCCCCCCCAAAAAAGGTGGTTTGCAGAGTAGAGCAGAACATAAATCATTGATGTTGGGGAGCCCAGGCTGGGCGAGACTGCCTGGGTTATCTGTGGTGTGGACAAAAGTGTGGGCACAACGAAGGAATTCATTGAGAAATCACTTTAGGTGGCTCCTCCTATTCCACTGCACGCACAGCAAGCAGCTCAAGCACCGTAACCCTTATGAACCTGTTCCTGACTGCATTTACAAGTAATCTAAAGCCACTTGTTTTCTGCCAGCTCAGTCATTTTCCTGGTAATATAAACGACTTGCTTACATCTGTTCATTGTCGCTTTTCTGGGTGGGAATACTGGAACGTGTCTTTTAAGGCTTTTTTTTTTTTTCAGTGTGTTTTACAGAGCCATGAATACCAACCACGTCTTGTCGCTAAGGAGGTTCTAGTCCTGTTTTAGAAGGAATAGAATGGGGAGCAGCGAAATGCTGAATCTCAAATATAACGAGGAGGTGCAAGCTAATCAGAGACCCTTTGTAAAAGGGAAAATGCTTCTAGTAGAGACCGAAGAGAAGTTTCCCTAATAGGTTCAAGACAGTGGAGTTACAAGAACAGCAGGATAATGATATTTCTTTTAATAGCTCAGAAAACATGATCACAGGTCAGTACCCATCGGAGAGACAGAAGACAGTGTGAGTGTCACAGGTGAAGCACAGATTTGATGCCTTTTTCCAGCTAAATTCAGGTGCCCGTGACCATTTCTTTGTGTTAAACACTTGAGGAATTTTACTAGTGTTAAAAGCGAGCTCCTGGAAGCTTTGCGTTGAATTACAGTGCCCTGGTGAAAGCTCTTAAACAGTAGCTGTGTTCTGTACCATTGATGTGTCTGTGTTACTGAATAAAATCATTCTTACATTGCATAAGTGAAGTGCATGTTTAAATGTTTTCGTCTCGGGGCGAGGTTGTGCAGATCCAGTGCTAGGTAAACCATTATATTGGGGAAAAAACGTGCTGGAACGGTGAAGGGACTTGATTCCCAAGTAGGTTCTTGCCTGGGCATTTTGCCCTCGGGCACAGAAAGAAGCTGACTGTCAGGCCAAGCTCTCAGGTGAGTCAAAAGCCATATGACCCAGGGCATGCACACGTATAACTACCCAGGTCAAGTGACTGCTTCGTTTCTTCCCCTGGGCTGAGAGAGCTTTTTTTACTCTCTTAGACCCAGGGGTAATCACACCTCCTCTGCTGATTATATGCTGCTGTTTTTTTGGCGTTTCTGGTAACGGGCATAGCAGGATTTTTGCTTTAGCTCCGTTTTTATTTTCACCTGCTCTCCTGGATGTTGAAAAGAAATACAAAGGGGGAAAAATCTATGTAGAGACGGACAGTTCTGTACAGATGGCAGCTCCCACGAGGCTGCCCGAGAGTTCTGCATCTACAGATCGAGGTAAGGAGCTCGTGGTATGGGTAAGGAACGTGTTGTTATGGCACAGTCGTGGGACTGCTTCGGTTGCTGATGTTTCTACGTCTGTTTCTGGCGATGAGCAGGCTCGAGAGAAAAATGCTGTCTGTACAGGGAGGTTTGTGAACTCTTAGCCTGTGAAAAGAGGCTCTAGGCTGGGTTTCTTAGAGAATTTTAAGGGTTGTTTGCTTGCTTACCATTTCTTGTGCCTCCATAGTACATTCGTGCTTTATTTAGGGTGGCTGTTACTGGTAGCAAGGTCTGGGAGTTGTTTTCCAGATGACATTTTGTTCCTCCGTGCCTGTCCCAGCACTGAGCGTTGAGCAACCTGCATTTGCTTCCAGGTTTCCCTTGTGATCCTCTGCAGAACTTGTAATCTTTCAGCGACTCCGTTTCATCATTATTTATAAAATAACACCTCGGGGAAACAGCTTGTGAGCAGCGTGCTGCGATGTAGGATATTTTCCTGAAAAAAAAGGTGTACGTAGCAAACAGTTGCACGCTGCTGGGGTAAGTAGGGGATGGTGTCAGGGTTGGTCCCGAACGTGATGCACTTGATAGCCTGGGAGGCTGCTGATTTTTTGTTTGTTTTCCCCTGGGTTTGATGGGAGCTCCTTCAGTGCCTTTGCAGTATGTGTTAGGGTATGGGGAGTTGTAATACGAGATGTTTGTTTTGGTTTATTTTTTGTTTGCTCTCCTATCGCTGTTCCTGGTAGTTCTGAGAGAGATTTTTCTCTCCAATACTCTGTGTGACTTTATATGCATCTGAAATACTCTGCATGAGCGTATACACGTCTTAAAACATGCTAGATGGGTGGCAATTTAAAACCTTTGAGTACGTAATGTGAGGGAGGGAGACGATAATACCTCAGAGTGTTTTTATAGAAGGAAAACATGAGTGTTGAAACCTAGGCAGCTTCGAGCTGTTAAACCTCTAGGTTAGTAGTTCCTAACTAAAAGAGCTCTGACACCATGATTTAGTTTTACCTGGTGCTGATTTCACTACTGATGTAACTTAGGTTTTTCCAGTTCAGTTTATGGCTGTTCTGGAGCCCTGCTCGTGATGCGTGGTTCTTTGTGGTCGCTTTTGGCTGATCCTTCAGGTGTTTTTCTTTTCTGTTTCTTTGTGAATGACTTTGTCGTTCTGTATTGAAGAAAGAATAATCTTTAAATAGAAATTATGACTGTTGGCAGCTCACAAAGCCCAGTCTTGGAGGGAAAGAAAAGCTCTTCACGAGATCTGTTCGATCAAACCTCACTGCATTAGGAGTTACCTTCTTTCCTAGATGGAAGAATTGAGGCCAGGGCTTTTAGCTTTTCCTCCAAATTATGGAATTATTCAGTAAACGATCAATACAGAAACTGTATTTCTTAAACCCTGTCATTGCCTTCTGGCTGTAGCTACTTTCCTGACTCAATTTTTCTGTGGACTATTTCTCACTATTTGGCTCACATCACAGCAAGAAGCTCTATTTAAAGGTTATTAATGAGGCAGCAACCTGAAAACATGAGCAGATTTCAAGCATGTGCTGCAGGAGCTCATACCAGTGCTACCTGAGAGAAAGGTCTGTTAGTTTTTGGTTGCGTTAGGATTCCTTCACCTTCGTAAGGGGAACAGATCGTAACAAAATCAAAAGGTGTAATGAGTCTTGGTATCCATCTGGTTGGGGCTTTTGTGGTAGAGGCCTAACTTTTCATTTACTGTGCCGTGTAAGTACCTGAACGCCTTGTGATAATGCTGTGGTACTAATCTGTAAATTATGCTGTAACACATCAAAGGTCTTGGAGATGATGAATAAACGAGTAATGAGATCACTAATTACGTGGCGGCCTCTCACAAGGAGTTAAATTATGGAAGGTAATTGGTCTGTAATGCTCCCGCTGAACACTCGCACTGCGGAGGAGGTGTTGGAGGACACAGAGTGGCCCTTTGGGTGTAAGAAATGGCTTCGGGAGTGGGCACGGAGGCGCAGGACCAGATGTTTTGTTGAATTTACCTTTCCAAACTTGAGGTTGTTCTGGGGCAAGCAAGTCAGGCCTTGGGCACGTGATGGCTCCACGTGTTTCTGTTGGAATTCCAGGTGCTGGTGAGCAAGCTCTGTGCTTGTACACCTCTTCCAGTACCTCTATGGCATCTTCTTCATCCCGGCTTCCCTTTGGGTCTGTCAGGGCTTTCCCAGCAGCGTCGCTGGGTATTTCTGCTCCTTAATGTTTATGAGTTCTGGTCAGTGGTGATTTGTGGTTTCATTTACGCTGTTGAATACTCAGGATGGACCTTCTGGGTGTATTTTTTTTTTTAAATACCTGGTATCTCGAAGGGGAAGGAGCAGTGGTGTCATGGATGTGTGTGGTTTGGATAGGTGACCCTGTGTTTTGGTTCCTTCTGGACTTTATTCAGGACGTGTTGGTCTGTGGGAAGTCGCTTGGGTGATGAGGAGGGGAATAGAGAGCTCTTTACGTCATCGCTTTCCAATAAAAAGGTGCACGTGAAAGACGATAAAAGTTAGTGAGAACTGATTATATTCCTGGTTTTGGTCAGTTCTCCTCCACTCAAAGCTCTGTGTTAACGCAGCGGGCAGTTGAAGCGGGTGCTGTTGTGTACTGAATCATGATGAGAGCCTTGTAAGAAGGGGAGGCAGCATTGTTGTGCTGGGGACAGCAGCAGTACTGACAGCCCTGTTGAGGCAGGGTGAGTCTTTCTGAAGGAAACACTCAAATGGTAACCAAATTTTGTAAGACACCTGTGGGTGATTGCGAATCTGTCTTGAGTACGTAAGGATATAGTGAAAATACTGGATGTTGTTAAGGATTTTTGCTTATTTTTTTTTCTCTTTCTAGTTTCTCCTAGCTTTGAAAGCGTTGCTCTTGTGGAGGAGGCTCTGAACGGCGAGCTGATGAACGAAGACATAAATATCCATAGCTGGCCTTGTTCCTACTACTTGGACACCAACAAACAATGGGTCTCTGGCAGGCTCTCGCTGACTCCTGTCGCCATCAAATTTACAGCTGACAAGACCGGGGAGCTGTTGGTCAACTTTCATCTTTCCAGCATCAGCGAGATCAAGAAGGAGTCTTCAAATTTAATCTTCAGCTCTCTGACCATCCTGGAGAAGAACACCAAGCACTGGTTCAGTTCCCTGCAGCCTAGCAGGAATGTGGTGTTCAACATCCTCGAGCACTTCTGGAGGGAGCAGTTGCTGTCGAGCCAAGGTGCGGGGGCAGAAGCAGCAGCTTTGCAGACGACGAAGGGGAAGGAGCTGACGGGGTTATTGACGGGGTCGCAGAAACGGCTGGAGGACACAGCAAAAGTGCTGCATTACCAGGGCGAGCAGTTCGATAACATCATGAGGGGGCTCAACAAGATCGAAGGGGATATGGATGTGGCAGACAGGTACGGTACTGTGACATCTGAGCTAAGCAGTGGTTGTGGGACTGTGTGCCTAGAAATCATGAGAGATCCACGGAAAAGTCTTTAGGAAACTGAGCTGTTGAATTGCAATAAAAGTTCAAGGCCATGGTGGTCTCCATGGATCTAGTCCTTGTTGCACAGGAGGGATGAACACAGAAACATAATGTTTTTTCTCCCTGAGGAAACTTTTTTGTGTGTACGTACCTGTCCTCTGTCCTCAGATAACTTTTCAAGCCCTTTTGAGTTTCACCTACCATTGAATGATAGAGATGCCCAGAAGGTGAGCAACCTGTAAGTTTTGAGAAAACAGACAACTAGTTAGGGGAAAGGTGCAAATTAATGCCCTGCTAAAAGATGTGTTATGGAATTCACATTTTTATCAATGTTCTAGAATGTGCATACATGAAAAATACTCAAAGTTTGGTTCATTTTGACAGTCGTGGAACAGCCTGCTTTGCTGCTTCATAACAAACACAACCACAGCTCTGCTTTTCTGGCTCTTTTCAAAGGAAATATTGAATGCAGCAGGTGAGCTGCTGACTTGAAAACAGTTTCTTAGAGTTATCAGGAGACAACCCCAAATATTCTTTATTTTAGGTAGATTTTTACTACTTTTTCTGTTCGTACAAGTCAACTTCTGAGGCTGTTTTTTGCGTACAAAGTGTGTGTGGTTCAGGGCTTTATATTTGCCCATCTCACAAGAATTTGCTGCCCAGCAGTGAGGATTGGGTCTGCGGTGCAGATACATTCAGGGAAACAGCTGGAGAAACAGTGTTTCTTATGTGCATCGTAAAATCACACTGCTTTTAACACTGCATGGAATGCTTCCTGCTTCTAGGTCTAGGTGGTCAAAAATACATTTTTGAGGGGACAAAGGGATTGTGCTTTGTAACACTGAATAAACTGCCGAGCTCTGGCTGCAAAGTGTCCTGATGAGAGACCTGGAGAGTCAGGGTGGGCAGGACAGTACCAGAGTGTTTGTGGCCACCTCAATTAGACACACAGGCTGATTTTTGAGAGCACTGGCTTAAATGATTCATTTAGGCAGCAAGAGTTGATCTGGAGAGCATTTGAGATGAGTATCTTTAGCTGTAGCAGAACTCCTTGTGGACAGTAAGTGGCTGGCATCTCAATCAGAGTATTATTTTGACTTTAATGATTCCTATTCAAAGTGAATTGCTCTCCTTTTTTATTTTGTATGTTGCAAACTGGAGTCAATAGCAGTCCAAAACAGCCAGGTTAAGAGTAGCAGTGTTACGTTTGAAGAGAGGTAGCTTCGAGTCCCTTTGTGGAAGCTCTGACACCTGCAGAAAGCAACAAACACAATAAACCTCAAACTAGTTGTTCTTGGAAGAAGCATCTGTTTTTAGAAGGATATCGTGTCTAAAAGAAAGTGTGGATTTCACCGTGATTGTGGTGATGTTCTCCGTGCCCTTTAATGAAAAGCCAAGCTAACAGAAAGCTTCAGCAGTAGCTTTTAAAGTTCTGCAGCAATAAACAAAGAGCAGGAAAATAAATACCTGCTCATTGTTTTTGGAAGAGGGTTTTGTTTGGGGTTAGGATGCACTGGGAGGTATTATTTGTCCTTACGGATCTGAAGAGCTAGATGCTTTGATTTTAAAAATGGAAAAATAAAGAGAGACTTTGACCAAATGTTAGCTGAGATCCCATTTTATCTGTAGTATGCAGAGCTTAGCCAGTTTGCTCACAGGCTGAAACTGTTTTGCTTGCTGGTGAGCAGATGGGCTGGACTTTGGTGTGTTAATTCAAGGTTTTATGAGCAACAGCAGCATGGTGGTGGTGTCTCCTCTAAAAAGAACCAGGCTCCTCTTTCTATTTTCATGTGTTTAAAAGTGTTTGACTTTATCTTGCCTGTACGTGTGGGCTTTTTTAGATTCTTAAGTCTGTTCTTGTATACGCCGGGGTACATCCAGCTGCTTTCAGTGGAACCACGTGCAGATAAGCAGGGCTGAGTCTGACATGCTAGCAGATGTTCAGAAACCAAAAAAAAAAAAATCAGATTTACTGGCTCCTTTTAAATATATTACTATAAGAGGACAAGGTGCTCTGGTTGCAAACTTGCATTTGTAAATGAGGACTGGTCGTATAGATCGTTGATACAGAGGGGTGACTCCTCCGTGGAAGCGCAGAGAACTTGGCAGGAGCTTTTGTGAGGGCTGCACAACCGAAAAATCCCGACTGTAAATCAGACGCTGCACAGCCAGGATGTCAGCCCCTTGGGAAAGAGGGGAGGGTGAAGGGAGAAAGTGTTTAAAAATGAGGGCTCAGAACCTATCAGGAATAAGCTACCGCAGCGTAAACAGAGCTTTAGGTTTGTCACGTTGCAGCTGCTTTTCAGTAAGTGAAGGTGATGAAGTGAGCCCATACTGTTAGGGATCTAATGACTTTTTCACACGTTAAGACACAGGCATAAGCTGCCGTTGCCCTGAAGGACCTTGTTGTAGCTCTTCTGTACTCCAAGAGGACAGAAAACCCACTTTGTGGGAGTGATACCAGGTCAGTAGTTGCTCTTTAGGTACAACAGGTGAGTTGAAGCATTAATGTGGAAGATGCTGTGTGCTAGCCCAGCTTAGAGGTTTTTTGCAGTTCTTCTCTATGCTGAACTTAAATTGAACCTTATCATTTCGGGATTCAGCCCTAAATCTGTGACACCGTTGTCCATTCAGAATCTGTTACTGTAGAACTTGGTTATGTCTCATTTGGTTTGTCCTTTTTTTCTTTTAAAGGAGCGTCACAGCAGGGTCAGAGGGCAGCAGAGGCTCCCAGACCCACTACTCCACTCTCATGCTATCCCCTAAATATCCGAGGTCCGGCTGTAGCTGGGAGTGTGCTCTTGGAACGATTCATTCTGCACCCGTTGTCTGTGAATTCAGTGGTTTGCTCCCAGTGTGACTTTTTCTGCTTTTCCCAGCAGATGGCTTTCTTTAAGTAGGTCTGTTCCGAAGCCGGTGCGTAGCTTTGATGGCTCGTAAACAAAGCGTTCAGTTAGAGCTTCCTTTGTCAGATTGGATTGTGTTTACGGCCAAATTAAACAGGATTTTCAAATCGCAAAGTCTGCTGCAGAACTGCTCTGGTTCTCTCCTGGAAAATAAATCATTACAAAAAGTATCTTGAGAGCAGCCCTGCTGCGACGCGTATTTCATCAGGCAGTACCTTTCTAGAGCGAACCTAAAGCAAATTAAATACAGCTGGCTCTCCAAAACAGTAAGGAAGCCAAAATACTTAGTATTTTGGTTTGATAAGGCTTGATTTTCCAGGCTTTATGTCGGTAAATAGCCTTCTGTAACATCAGTAAGGTGACAGTGTTTCATTCAGCGCATTATTACACGCGGTTGGCTTCGCTAGAAGATGAGGGGCAGGGGATGAGTGTCACACATGCTGACTCCAACTCTTGCCCAGATGTGGAGAGGGACAGCAAAAAATCAAAGCAGATCCACCACCTTTCCACTCCTTCCCATTCGTTTCCAGTGGAAGGACTACGTGTGAGGCTTACACCCAGTGAGATCTGTGATGTTGGTCCTGGGGAGAGGACCCCAGAAAGGGGGAACAGGCTCTGCAGATAGAAAATTCAACAGAAGGTTCATACCCAGCATCTCCTCGACTCTTGCTTCTAGCTGTACACAAACCACAAGCGTTGTCCTTTTTGCCTGCAGCTGTTGAGCCAGCCCTGGTGGGGAGGCAGCCTCTGGGCAGCCTCTGCTGGGCACGTCAGCATGAACCTCGCGCTCATCGTGTTTTAGCAGCAATGGGAACGAGGGCGAAGCTAAAGGTGGCCTCAGCCTATGGGGCCGAGCTGGGGAGGAGCAGAAAGAGGCAGCGGTAGCGACGCTCAAGTGTGGAAGCGTTGAGGTACAAGGCGGTGGTAGCTGAAGAACAAATGGTGGTAAATTGGCATGAATAAACCCACGGAGAAGTCAGATTGCTCACGTCCCAGTGGTGAGATTCTGGGGCCGCTTTGCAATGTCTTAGCAAATAAAGAAAAGCTGTTTTTTGAAATGGCTGGATCCTGGTGAGCTGTGTAAAGGGCTGGAATCACTTAAATCTTTAATCTGTGGTAACTTGCTTTGAGCTGGTGGGGCAGCACGACCTTCTGATGGGTTCTCTCCCTTCTGACTCTCTCCTCTCTCCGCTAGGTTGTTGACGGAGCTCGAGTCTCCTTCTTGGTGGCCATTTAGCAGCAAGCTCTGGAAAGCGCCCTTGGAAGCCAAGCCAAAGGAAACTGCCGCAGTTTCCGATTCAAAGAACCAGGAAGGAATCATAATTAGAATTCCAGTTATTATCACCCACAGAACGGACTCGAATGTCAAGCCAGGAAAACTCACGCTCTTCGCTTCTGGCCTGGAAATCAGTGACTGCAACTCTCAGGTCATTCACCGGTTTGAAGCAAGGGACGTGGACGATATCAAAGTTCACACGCCGTATGAAATCAGCGTCCGTCAGAGGTTTATTGGCAAGCCTGACACCTCGTACAGGCTCCTGTCAGCAAAGATGCCAGAAGCCATCCCCGTCTTGGAGATGCAGTTCAGCAAGAAGATACAGTTTTTGGAAGATGCCCTAGGATTTGTCGGTGCCAGCAAGTCTCCTCAGGTAGATTTGGGCGCCTCCATTTGGCAAGCAGGTATGTGACAGACAAAATGAGCTATCCATAAGCAGGAATGCCTTTCCCCAAAGTTCCCAAGTGGGTTTTGAGCTCAGAATAGGATACGGTGTCTGTAAGGAGAGTCCTCTCCTGGACTGTCTTACCCTGTGTCCTTTTTTCAGTGGTCACCAGTACAGAACTGTACCACTCCGTGGGAAGGGCCGTCAGGAATTTGCTCTCATCCAACTGCACGCTTCTGAGTCCTCCGTCACTGCTTTTTTTTTTTTTTCCCTTAGCAGTTTTTAGCTGGAAGCATCTCATAAAAACCCCATTGTTCGGTTAAGCGTAGAAAGTTTAAAACAAAAGTGCGGTTCAGCAAGCTTTTAAATAACACGTTGAGATAAACATCAGGTTAATTTTCACTTAATAAAAAAATTGAGTTTTTATTCAAGACCTTCAGGTGTTCAGATGTAGGAGACTTTTAGATTTCGGACGAGGTGGATGCATAGTTCAGTGGTTTTGAAAAACACCGCAGGGACCGAAAGCCCTTCGCAACAATAAGAATGAAAATCCTTACAGCTACTAATGCTTCTAAAATTCTGGGCAGGGCTGTGGTTTTTGTTCGTTTTTGTAATCCAAACCTGGATTCACTTGGAGAGCTGTCTATTAGGAATTTATTAACGTGCCTGAATCCTTTTTTTTTCCCCCTAATTGTCAGTGACCAAAGAGGAAAGCAGTGGATTTATTCCCGGTGCGTTAAAAAAGAGTAGAAAAATGATAGAGCAAAACAATAGATGAAGCTAATTCTATGCACAAAGCAGAAACTGGGTTTCAAGAGGGAGGAGAATGTTCTCTTCTCGTCGAGTTTTTGAAGGCCATAGCTTGGAAAAGCTTGTTAATTTTTAAGGAAGTCAGTCTCTGGGCATCTGGCACTAAAATGTCAGCACAACAACTCGGAGGAAAAACAACCTGCTGGTTTCTTAAGCACGGAGTTATTCCAGCAAATTGGTGTTCAGTTCCTGATGGTCTTGAGGCTGGTTACATAAAATAATTGGTTATACGGCCCTCCCGTGCTTAATTTCCCCGCTGCTCTGCTCTGTTTGCATCTGAGTCAGTGACTCAAGGCTATTGCTCTCCTACCCCCACCTGCATTTGGGCTGTTTGATTTGGAAATGTCAGGGAAGAAAACTGGAGGCTATGGAAATCCTGACTTCTGCAGCTCCACCAAAAACCTTGTTTGTTCCTCCCCTGGAGACCGCCGCTGCCCGCCTGCTGTCGCAAGATGGCAGTCGAGGACTGGCTTTTGCCTCGTCTTTTTTTCCCTGCCTCTGCTCGCAGGGTGAAAAATACTGATATTTTTTTCTAACTTTTTTGCTAAAAGCTTGGGTTGGGGGGGAGAAAAATCTGCGCGTTATGCGTGCCTGCCTCTGCGCACGCGTAAAACGTGTGTTTTCAGACAGCTCCCGTTGATTCCGAGCCTCGCAGCAGAGCTACCTCTGCCTCACCAAACTGGCTCGCGGCCTTCTCAGCTCTCGGCGGCACGGAGACGCGGACGTTTCCACGACTGTCACGGTCTCATCTGGATCCTGGCTGTTTGCGCGAGCCCTGCCTTCAAGTTGTGTGCATTGCACATTTATACAAAAAAAAAAAAAGTGCAACAGACCTCTTGCTCCCAAGAGTTCGGGCTTGATTTCACGTAGAAGGGGGATTTGCAAGGCGTTTTATACGCACTAGATTATCTCAAACTATTTTTAGCTGCTCTGCATCTCTTTTCTGACTTTATTTTTGGACCAAGCCGCGTGGAGTGTTTAAATGCCAAAGACGGGGCAGCAAGGTTTGTTTTATAACAGAGGCTCTTCTGCGCTGGATCAAGTCCAGCACTTTCCTAGCCAGTAACGGCTGATAACAGCTACCCTAGGTTAAAAGGTGCAAGAAACCCTACAGTGTGTTAGCAGTATAACAACCTCGGGCGGTGCTGTCTTAATCCTGTAGCTTTTTCACCCTTCCAAGGCTGCAGATTTTGCCCTGGACTTTATTCAGAGGTTTCGTAGCTCCTCATCCTCCCGAGGAGGCAGCGTGTCCCGCAGTCCAACTGGGCGTAACGAAGCTAAACAGAATTGCTTTTTGAACGTTTCTGCCTCTTATTTAATTCTCTTTTTCGCTAGGAAATTGCTGAGCGATGCCAGATGCCCTGCCCCGTTCTTTCCGTGTGCTTTTGTTGTGTCCCTCTCCTGCTCTTGCCCTCAGGGAGATGAATGGGGGTGAAACGGATGGATTCTTTGTCTTTAATGAAATAATTAGTGTACGGTGACACTTGGCTGATCAGAAACATGCAGAATCTTGTCTGGCTGTTTGCTGCCACGGGAAGGTCTGTCACCCGCTCCCCATTTCCCCCTTGGAGGGACACCACGGCAGGAATTTACCACTAGCAGCAGTTTTCGGTGCCTATTTCTCAGCCCTTCACTGTACCACTGGTACGGTGAATGCTTTGCTTGTCTTAAACCCCGATGGTGTCTGAGTCCAGCGACTCTCAGCCTGATAACCAAATAATTCCGGGGATTAATTGCCAGTTTGCAGTAGCTACTTAAGAGGGATTTCAGGCTTGTTGCTCTGGGGTTCAGCTTTGTGTCCGTTTTCACGGAGAAGCAGCTCTGCCCCGGGTGGATGGGTGTTCGCTGCCAGCCAGCTGGGCACCAGCCCTTCCACGTGGTGATGAGCTCTGGCCTCTGATGTGCTTTCCATCCCCAAGAGCTGCCATCGATGTCCTGCTCTGGCTGCTGGCAGGTGGCAGCAGTAGCATTCGCCTGCTTCTTTCTTGGTGCCTCTTGAAGTGGGAGCACTATGGAGAGGTTTGCAGCGCCTCCAGGAGCTGAGATGGGTGTCTCGGGTTTTTAGCACCCAGATGCTGCAGAAATAACAACCTTGCCTCGCAGCAATGTAGTATCGGATACAATAAGAGCTGCTGCTTTAAATAAAGGGCAGGGGGCATGTTACATACACCAGGGATGGTGCCCACGCTGCTCGGCTGGGGTAGTGTCAGCATTGCCCTTCTGTTTTGGGGGCTCACCGACTCGATTCTTGGGCTCTGCCTGTGATCCATCACTTTTAAGGTCTTTAATTAAAAAAAAGACCAAAGGGAAGAAGCAGCAGGGGGAGATTCCTCGTTTATCAGGTTGGGAGGACCTTGCTGTTTGCTGTCAGTGCAGATGCATGCCCACACCCCACATGAGCCCGTTCCCCAGGTGCTGCTGCCTTCAGGAGTCTCTCAGCAGTGTGGTCACCTTCAGTTTGGCACTGCACAAAACGGCTCAAACCCTTTCTAGCAGAATTTCAAGGCTGAACCCGAACCTGCCTTTTCTGAGCACGTTTGTCCTCTTGCAAACTGCTGCGGAGCAAAGCATAGGTTGGATCCCATCACTACAGGAGATGGCAGTCTTTGACCATGGGAATTTCTCTTGCAGCCACGGGACTCCTGGGAGGAGTGGTGCAGCCCAGCTCGCCGGCGGGAGGCAGAGAAGGGACGGACAACGACCAGGTTCAGCTGCAGAAACAAGAGAAGGTTTCCCAGGAAGAGGCGAAAGAGCTTAGACAGGTATCAGCTGAGAACTTCCATAAGAGTTGTTTCACTCCCTCCTTATCCGTGGTGGCATGCGTGTTCTTACTTCATCAGAAATGTAGTCATCGTCCTTAAAAACAAACAAACAAAAAATCCTTCTGCTAAACTTCAAAATCCAAGCCTTTGATTAAAACACACTGATACCTTTCCATTCATTTTTAACTATTTTGGACAAATGATCAGCAAAATACATTAAATGATAGGGCTATAATCCAAGGGAAGTCCTTACATTTAACCTGCTTTATCTGGAGAGTAAGAAGCTGAACAATTAGATCATTTTTTTTATCTTTTTCTGTGTTTCCCCTATGCTATTTTCCTCCTTTTAGTAAGAAGCAGCAGTTCTATTTCAGAAACACCCACAAGCCTGAGCAGGGTTTTATAAAAGCCCGGAGAGAGCCTGTAGTTAGGTAACAAGTGTGCAGTCCAGCAGAGCAGAGAAGGAGAAATAGGTTGGAGCTTCTGCTGGAATCTGTCTTAAAGTAATCCAGTCTGATATTGTGCCTCTAAATGGCTCTTTAAGGAATTTCTTTCGTAACTGACGTTCAGAGCCTGTTTTGTGTGGAATGCCTCTTTGTAGTACATTTGTTTTGAAACATGAACGAACTGCAAAAGCAAAGGAACGTGGTGTTACTGAGGTTTTGGTTACAGCAGGTTTATTTGCGATCACGGACGCATCGCAAGTGGTTGAAGGTCAAACTTTATCTGTAATTATTTTTTTCCTTAGCATCTAATTCTCGTTTATATCCCATCTGTAGTTTGAGCACAGCATCACGTGAAGTCTCTGCGAAGTCTGTTGCCTCTTAGCCAAGCCTGCAGCTTTCCAGACCCCTTCTTTAATGTTGTAGCTGGGAATTAGACCACAGCGCGTTGTCAGCTGAGTGCGTTTGAGAGTCACAAGCACAGAGCAGTGAATTAAGTGACTCAAAAAATAAAACTCCTTGCACAAAAAAATACACTTACGAACAGTAACCCAAAATATAGTTGGGTAAGTGAGGGTTTAACTTCAGAAAAACGGGATTTCTGCAGAAATTCTGTTCTGGATGGTGGACTAGAAGCAGTGTTAGGTGGCCAGTGTTACTTGAAACAAAACTCTTCAGGATAAACCAGAGCCCAAGAGACAGTTCTGGTATTTATTTATACCACACCAAGCCAAGAATTTTTTAAACCCGTTATTGATTTGGGGTAAACCTGTGGGTTGGGAAGGGTGGGGAGAGGATCTGAATGCCAAACTGACAGCCTGTGAGTTGGCCTGATTTTTCTTTCCAGTAATTACCGAGCACCTGTTCCCTGAGAATCAGGCCTTTTTAATCATCGTTGCCGTCATTAATGATTTTAAAGTACATGCCCTAATATGGATTAAACTGTTTCTTTTCTTAGAAATGTTTCTTTTAATAAAAATCACCATGTAAGTGTACCCTTTTAGACCGAAACTTGGTTATATTTTGGTTAAGGAAGCAAGGTCTGTTGAGTGAAATATCTAATATGCACTCTTTCAAAATCAGAACGGGCTTTTAACACTTGAAAAGATGAGAAAGGAGAGCAGTTAAAGGGCTTTTCTCCATGATCTGTCACTTATCAAAAAATCAGCGCTTTCTGAAGCAGCTTTAACCTTTTGGAGGATATTAGGGGAGAGCTCTTTGTTTTTTTTAATCGTAGTTGTACAAATATCAGCAATCTGTTATTCATGCATCCATTGCTTTGCACAGCTCTTAGGTATTCGGAAGGGCTGGTTGTTCCTCTCTTAAATGTCAGCTTTTCACCAGGATAAATCTTGATTTGCAGCCAGACCCAAAAAAGCTGAATAATACATTAAGGGTTATTGGTCGTGTAATGCTTTTGAAGAGCCACAGTTTGTTATATCTTATAACAACAACAAAAAAAAGGCTTTCTAGGAATTGCTTCCCCAGAGCCAGTTCGGAACAGCTGAACAGCAAACGGCCGTGGGCAGTTCTTGATTATTATCAAAGCAGTTGGCTGCGAGTAGAGAATCAGAGGAAACGTAGCACAGGGGAGCTCAGCATCCTCCAACAAGGGATGTGAACGGGGAGCGAAGCCTCTTATCTGGTACGGGCTGGCGTTTCTCCCTGGGACTTCTCCAAATGCTGCTTTATCTGAGGTTATATTTGCCACGCCAAGTCTCGTTGTAGCTGGAAGCAGGTGAAGTCCGTCAGTAAAGCAGGGCATGGAAATGGGAGCTTTGTCTTGTTTCCAGCTGCGTGGCCTTACAAAGTTATGATTTAGGTTATAGGGTGCTCCTAGCTGAGGTGTAGCCTGCTGCTTAGACCCTTTCCCCCCCCCAAAAAAAATGTGGCTTTTCAATGAACAGGATGCATCGTCATCTCAGCCTGTGGCAGGGGCTTGTCTTTGTCGCAGCTGCTTCCAGCTCTGTGCTGAGTACGAGCAGGATGATGGTTAATCACTGATGGAAAGCATTTAGAGATCAAATGGGGGAAATATTATAAAGGCAAAGCATTAACATGCACTGAAAACCGTGACACGTGGCGGCATCGCTCCTTGTGAATGACCTAAGGCTGTTGGAAGTCCTTGTGTTTGACCGAGCAGTGTTTTTCTGAGCAGTTCTGTTTCTCGAGGATTGTTTATGACCTTTTATTCCCCGATTGTCAGTAATGTCAACACTTTTTTTTTTTTAAAAAAAAAAAAACAAGAAAAACAAAACCCACCCAACAACCAAAACAAAATCACAAAACCCCCAAAGCTCTGCTCCGTTCCCCTTACAAGAAGTAAAAGGCGAGCAGAACTCGTAAGCTGGAGGAGTTTGTGATGAGCAGGTTAACCGTTGACTTCTCTCTTTTCTCCTTTAAAGAAAAAAAAAAGTACTTGTTGTGATGATGATGATAATAGCTGTTTTGCAACAGGAGTTGTGAACGATACCAAATTCCTTCAGTTAAAGCTGGAAGCCCTGAACAGCCTGCTGGGGTGACTCCGTGCCTGGGTAAAAGACGTCGCCAGGACGCGGTGCAGGGGTGTTTCTGTTGAAGGCAGAGCTCACGCTGCCGCAAGCTCCGTCCCTGGCTGTGCTCTAGAGGTGGAGGAAGAAGCCTATGGAGTTCCTGTGGTCTCTGGCTGAGCCTCTGCCTCCCGCCTCGCTGCGGCTGACATAATGGCACTGGGCGTGGGAGGGGATGGGATAATATTAGCTTAAGGGCTGTGGTTGAGGAGGGGGAGTAGTTCTGCTCGCTAGATTTGAAATTGTTTTGCCAAACCAGTGCTTTCTAATTTCCTCACGGGTTCCTTCCTGCCAAAGAGCTGTTGCCCTGATATTTACTGTGTCTGCACATCACACATGCCGTGGAGGCAGAGATAGCGTTGAAGTCGTTAATTCCAGAACATCTGGGGTAGGGGGGGAAAAAACACATCCCCGTGCTTCCTCGATGGCTCCTCAGGTCTAGAAGGTTCTGTTTCCATCTCTTGCTACATTCGGAGCCTCTTCGGTGTTTATTTACCCTTTTATCGTGCCATCGTCTCAGGAAATCACAACCGTTAGGTCAGAGAAAAAGCGTTTTGTTGAGGAACCGTGCCCTCCAAGTGCTAAATACCAAATTTGCTCATAGCATGGCCTTGTTCCACGGCCAATAGCAAGCACCAGGCGGCTGATCTTAGCAGACGTGTGTAATGATCGTGCCCTGGATTTTGTTTTTTTTTTTTTTTTGAAGGTGCAATCTGGGGAAAGGAGTGAGGTCCTCCCAGCTCATGCTCTGTATTTGCCCGTGTGTAACTTAAATATTTTGTGATAGCAAAATAAGTGGTGGTAATAAAGCCTGGGTTTGTCACAGCTGCTTGGGCGTTTTTTTTTTTTTTTTTTTCCAGACAAGGCTGGTGGTGTGCTAGTGCCACCATCGGTGCTTGGTGCTAACAGAGAAAGTAGATAAAAAATCAGAGTTAGAAGAACATTTTGTTTAAAATTATGTCTCAAGAAGAAATAATGGGAAAAGCAGGTGAGGAAGCATAAATGAGGAAGTAGTGACCCTTCCATGCTTCTCTAAGAGCTGATACTGTAAAATGTCTACCGTTATACCCTTCAGAGAGAGGAGACCCCCTTGTCCTGGCACTCTTGCCCATTCCAGCATTTGCTGTGCTCAGTTTTGTGCTACAAGAGAGCCCCATTTCCTAGAGTCCCATTTCACTTGTGCTGTGGCTGGTGTAGAGCTTGGTTATTCACCCACTAAATGCAACCCCTGACCAGGCAGAAAAAAAAAAGTGTAGGCTTCTCAGAGCTACAGGCAAACACCGATGGCAGCAAACTGAAGCTACCCAAACAGGAGGAGCGCTAAAGCAATGTAAATCCTTACATTTTTGGCAGGGTAAGTTACTCTTGTGGCATTAACTTCACTAAATCTCCTCTAGAGGCTTATGCTGTGATGGTGTAAGGTGCTGCTGCTCCCTGCTGGCCCACAGCCTGTCTACGGACGCAGCAGGAGAGGACGTGGATGGGCCCTTTTGTTGTTTCGGTGCTGATCAATCAGTCCCTAATGAGGGTTGGAGCTTATCAGGGGACTATGAGTTGGGATTTAAGGTATTGTCCCTCCTTCTTGCTCTCCTGGAATATGTTCACAGTCACCACAGTTCAGAATACTGCAAAGGACAGTTTGTTTTTCCCTAATTACAGGTCAATTTGGTCTGGGAGGCAGCATCCACGAGCCCTCTCTGGTTATGTGTGCTTTGCTCTAGCGTTCAGACCCCATCTCCATTGCACAGGCAAAGTAAAGTGGGATAACCGAGGATCTGGGGGAGTTCCAAGTACAACTGGCAATATTTACTGCACTCTGACACTTTCCATATTTAATTTCTACCACTGGCTACTCAGTATGTGGAGGTGCAAGGTGATATTTCACGGGCTTTAGATTAAAATTGCATTATTATGAGGACATCTCAGAACCCAAACCAAGGTCAGGTCTCCACTGTAAGACCTCTAGAGTACAATTTCTGCTTTCCTGTGCTTGGCGCTTTGGGTCTAGGTCTTCAAATGATCTGGCAAAGGGGTAAAGTAATGGGGTAATGGGGTTAAGTACTGAGGAGGTTCGTGGGACTTGGGGTCCTCTGCTATCGCTCCAGCTGTGTCTGCACTGTGCTGGTTTCCAGCTGAGCTGGGCATCTCAGATCCTACTTCAGCCAAAGGGAGGGGGGACTGGGCATTATTTGAACCCCTCCTGGAGCAGGTAAATACATGGAACAGAGCAGAGGAGTCACAACCTCAGTTGCATGGCCAGGTCCCCGCAGGCTATAAGGAATTTGGGGTTGCATAGTGTGGATGGACACCTATGGTCCCAGCAAGGCCTAAATCTGCTGTGGTTGAACATTTGGCACAAGGCATATATTTCTGTTTTACAGCCTTGTTTTTTAACATGCTGAAGGGACAAGGAACACAAGTGCAGAGCTTTAATCGGGAAAAAAACAACTGGGGAATATTCAGGAACTTGCCTGAAGTTGCTCAGAAAATCTTGGGCGTAGCCAGGGCATCAAGGCAGACTTCCCAAATTTTAATCTGGTGGCATAAATCCCAGGCTGTTTTAGCGTGAGGTTGACCAGTGCCTGACAAAATGTGCTTTTAAAACACATCTTTGATGGGACCGTACCTGATCTTTAGCTCTGCGTAGCAGATAAAGGGTTTCACACTGAGTTCTTATGTCTCGATTCGTGGCCCAAAGTGTGGGCTGGTACGGACGGCGCTGCTGCTCTGAGCAGCTGGCGGGACTGGAGCAGCGATAACTGGACATCTCGCCATCGTTTTGCTTTGCAAAAACACTGGCCAGCTTTGGCCACGTTGCTGTGTAGGTGTTCTGGATGAAGCTGCACGCACAGCACATAACCCCACTTACCTTCTGCACTCAACAGATTCCGCAAAATAAGGTGGTCTGGGTGAGGACGTTGCCTGGGACAGCTGAGGCTAGCGCTGCAAATGGTGAGGGGCGTGCTGAAAGAGCAAAACCCCTCCTCTCATTAAGCAGCACAGAGGTTTAAAGGGTTTTTGGAGAGGAGATTGCAACCCGTACTCCTTTCTGTCGGCTGAGCATCGGAGCTGGCTCTGCTCTCAGTCAGGGAAGTGGACCAGGAGGACCTCAGAGCTCTTCCATTCTCAGTTATGCCGTGACACTGCGAAAGCAAGGCTGCTGTCCGTGTTGCTCGGTAGGATTCATCCCATGTAGCACTTTCTTTAAGTATTTATATATATGCTTGCCGAAGCAGCCTGAGGGAAGGACTTAGAGCTCTTCCCAATTCCAAGCAGTGAACGTACTTCCTCAGGAGAGGCAGGACCTTATCTCAGCCCCGTTTTCCTGGCTCGCTCACGGGATGGATCTGAGCACGTCGTTTTTCTTCTTGGTGCGTATCCCACACGCATCTGTTACCTCCAGCTGGGGGAATTCAGTGACAAGTAACACTTCAGCAACAAGTTTCACCGTTACAGCCGAAGAACCCGAAGTGTTTCATTTGGGACAGAAACAGTGTTTCCTTCACTCGTAGTTTTGGTAAGAACAGAAATAGGTAGATTAGGCTTGATCCATGGTTTGCTTTGTATTTCTGCTTTGGCAGCCAAATTGCAGAAGCAGTTACTCACACAGCCGTATTTCTGGCCACTTGTGATTTATGGAAGGAGCCGGGAGATATTTTACGAGATAAATCTCACTGCTGTGGCTGACGTCCAGCTCCAGTCAAAGAATTCTGTCTGCGTGAAATTCCCCCGCCGTTCCCGTTAGATACGGTGCTCCTCGCTGCTTTTCTCTGACCTAGCTGCAAACGGTGGGATTACCGTGGAATTCAGCCCCCCCACGTGGAAACGGGGCTGCTGCTGTTTGATAGCAGCTTTCTGGAGGCTGATGTATGTTGTAGAAGAAAAACTGTTCTGTGATTCCGTGAAAACCGAAAAGCTCTGCTTTCCAAATCTCCCCCTGATACATTTGAAGGAAGGCAGCGGAGGCTTGCCTGCCTAGCAGGTGCTCTCAGTTCGTGCTACCAGGATGGTTAAGGGCGTAGCCACAAGAGGGAAGAAAAGGCAGCGATATAACTCGTGCCTTCGACTGCTGCAGTACCAAAGAAACCCTCTCTCCATCCTGTTAGAAAAATCCTGGCAGTCAGGGGAAGTTCCTGGTGACTGGGAAACGGGAAAACGTCACTCCCAGTTTTAAAAAGGGTAGAAAGGAGGGCCTGGGGAACTGGTGAGCCTCACCTCTGTGCCTGGGAAGATCGTGGAAAAGATCCTCCTGGGAGCAATTTTTAAAGCGTGTGGAAGACAAGGAGGTGATTTGAGACAGCCAGCATGGCTCTACCAAGGGCAAATCCTGCCTGACCAATTCCGTGATGGAGTGACTGCATCAGCAGACAAGGGAAAAGCAACTGATAGCGTCTGCCTGGACTTCTGCTAGACCTTTGGCACTGTCCAAAACATCTTTATCTTGACCATGGTCTTTTTTTGACCATTCAGTGGGTAAGGATTTGGCTGGGATGAACACACCTGGGTCAGAGTGATCCCAAGCATCAGTACATAGGGGGATGGATGGATTGGGAGCAGCCCTGTGGAGAAGGACTTGGGAGTGCTGGTGGATGAAAGATCGCCCCTTGTGAGACCCCACGTGGGTGCTGCATCCAGTTTCAGGGCCCCCAGCACAAGAGAGACAGGGACCTGTGGGAGTGGGTCCAGATGAATCCCTGAGGATGCTCAGATGGCTGGAGCAGCTCCTCTACAAAGAAGGGTTGAGGGAGCTGGGGTTCAGCCTGGAGAAGACTGGGGAGACTTTATAGAGGCCTTCCAATACCTGGAAGCTGGAGGGGGACTTTTTACAGGGGCATGTAGTGATAGAAAATGAGGTAACAGCTTTAAACTAAAAGAGGGTAGATTTAGATCAGATAAAAGGAAGAAATTCTTCCCTCTGCGGGCGGTGAGGTCCTGGCCCAGGCTGCCCCCAAGAGCTGTGGGTGCCCCGTCCCTGGCAGTGCCCAAGGCCAGGCTGGATGGGGCTGGGGGCAGCCTGGGCTGGTGGGAATTTGGACTTCAAAGATCCCTTCCAACCCAAACTATTCTATAATTTTGGGTACAGCCAGAGCTAATTTGGCCTCCTTGACATCCATTCATACAGCACCACTCGTTAGTCCCTTGAAAATGACTTGCTTGGGTGCCTAAGTCTCACTTTTTCCCTTCTGTAGTATTGCAGTAGTACTACTACTTTACTACTTCCCTGTAGTTAACCAAATTTTCACGTCCTTTTACCTGATCTCTTCCTAATCTTGCTACACCTTCTGCTGTGTGATTCAATTCTGGCACTGCAGCAGCTGTGCTCTCTGTCCACGCCAGCTCTCGGGGTGCGCAGCGGCTTAGGACAAGCTCCAGCTTTAGATGCAGACCTGCCAAGGAGATTAAAACAGAACAGCCAGAAATCTGACCTTTTACACTGATTTTTGCTTCTGATTTTCCCATGAAACCCTAACTTTTCAGGTTTGAGTCTGCTGGCCTTCAGCGCATCGTTACACATCCCACTTCAGCTTACCAGAGCAAGAACTCTTTTAAAATCGGGGATGCCTCCAGCATGCTTCAGGGCACGACTTCAAATTATTTGGTCCTTTAGAGCTACGAAATAACCAATTGCCCTTTGTCTATTACACTTCTCAAAGAACTGGCTGGTCGTTCACCCAAAGCTCTCGGCCTTTTCTCCCAACAGATACTGCAGAAGCTGAAGAGCCTCGCCTTGGACACAGAGGCAGAGCTGGAGAGGCAGGACGAAGCTCTCGATTCCATCACTACCTCTGTGGACCGTGCGACGCTGAATATCGACAAGCAGAACCGCAGGATGAAGAAACTGACGTAGCACCCCCCCGGGAGCCGGTGGGGACGGTGCCACGAGGAAGAGGGGAGCAGGGAATTGTGTTTTTAAAGACTGTTTCTTTACAGACTTTGTGTGGGAGCTGTTTGCAGTATGGCCTGCAGTACAGTCCTGTTGATGTCGAGGTTCTGATAGTTCGGAAAATGTTTCCAGACTCGGATGATGTTGGGCGGCTGCTTTAGGATTAAAAAGGCCAAGCCTTTTAATCGCGGTGAAGCAATGAGAGTGGCTTCTTTACTACAGAAAATCTGTAAATACGAGGGGTTTTCATCTAAATGAACTTTTATGCTGTTTTTTTTTTTTCTATATGCTGTTGCTTTTGAAAGTTTTTTTTTTTTTTATTGCAACAAAGAAGTGAAATGAACTGCATAGGAGACTACTTCAGGTGATTATAGCCTATTAATTCTCTCTCAAGGTCTTTCTTGAAAGTGGTTAATAGCTGAACTAAGGGCCAGATGTCCAACTGCAAGTCATGGAGGCTTTTTTTTTTTTTGCAAGTTAATGCTGAGGTGAGTAAATGATGGTGATAAAACCTTGTGTTCACCGAGCAAGTAGTTTTAATAGGTTTCAAACATGTTTTTTAGTGTACCCAGAAATTTTATAAGAATAGTGAAGGCGTAGTGGCCACAGCCGTCTGTTGTGCTGTGTCCTGGGAAGTCAGCAGACAGAGTTTAGTTAATGTCCATGTATTGGTAAAGACATCAACTTAAGGAACAGTTCTCATTTTGTTTTCTCCATTGGATAAATGTTTTGCTAACTTAAGTCGCTCATGAAAAATAAGTGTCCCCAAAAAGGGATTCCTGATCTTTGATGATCATCTGCACCTTTTTATTTATTTTTTATTTTTCCCCTTCTCCCTTCCCCACACAGTTAGGGAAAGAATTGATTCTGGAGTGAAGGAAGTAATTTTCTTCATGGATGAATTTATTCTGTACATCTCTTGGAGTGCACTGTGTGCACCTCTCACTTGCACACAGTGGTGTTACGTTTTTGGCAATAGCCTGATGGATGCGTTGTCCTCATGAACGCCGTGTTTGTTCAGTGTGGTGCCAAACTACCTTTTGGGAGCTGGGCTGGTGGAAGGTCTCTTGTACCTTTGCTTCTCAGTACCTTCATTTTCCAGGGATCTCCCAGATGTTTGACTCTCCAAATGGGAACCTCACGTGTTGTGGGGAGCATCATTTGGTTTCTGTGCATCTGCTTCAGGTTCATAGGTTTAGGGGCCTGTGGCTGGAGCTGTAGACACTTGTCTGTCATTTTGCAGTTGTAGGACATCTGCCTGTCTCGTGTTTATTATTTCTTTGCACCAACCGGTGATGAAACATTTCAAGACTTCTTGTAGCCCTGTATATTTAAAATGAAGGGGAATATTGCCAATTGTTCTCTAATAGGTTTTGTTTACAGTTAGCTCCATTGAGACTACAGGACAGCGGAGACCTTTTCCCCTCCTGACTTGGCAGATACAAGGTAGGAGGGATTCTAGGTAATCCACACCATAGAATCATAGAATCATTTAGGTTGGAAAAGACCTCTAGGATCACCTAGTCCAAAAGACAGACCTGCTGTTCACCGCCCATTTCATCAAGTCTTACTGTTGACCAGCTATTTTGTTCAAAGTAGCTGTTATAATCCTTTTTTTTTTTTTTTAAATGGTTTTGTATTAAAGAAAAACTTGTATTGCTTTCAAATACAACCCACAGCCCTGTTGGTGCAATATTTTTAACTCGTGAAGCTTTGAACTGTCTATTCACTGATAGCTGCTGTGAAATTTTCCTATTTAAGAGTAACTCAGCCTACCTTTTAAAGAAATACATGGTAGATCACAGAGTGTGTTGTTTTCAAGACCTTACTCTACCTTGCTTTGTATTACTTCAGATTAGTTTGTTAGTACTTGAGGAAATTGTACTCCTGCACTGCAAGTCCTTCATTTTCAGTCCGAGTTGTTACTGGCATGCACTTTACTTCTTTGCTGAATATGGTGAATATATACACATACACTATGTACTGTGAAATAAAATACTCTCTGGGGTTCTCGTTCTTGTTTGTTTCTGATACCCAAATCACTGCTGTTTTACTGTGAAAGGAGCGTATGTTTACACAACTATGTCATGAAGTTACAAACGTATTTTTCACAAAATGTGCGTTAACTGAACCTGGTGCTGGCTGGGAGTGGATCTCTACGCTGAATTAGTCCGGATCAGGACTGCCAAAAGTAAATACTGGTTACACATCGTTGAGTGTAGCATTCTTTGTGCCATATTTTTATTGTGGTAGTTTCTAACTCTAGCTGTTGCATCTGATTGAGTACCTGTAGTTCGTGTTAGTCTGTGTCCGTGCTAAAACAAAGTTGTAACGTGGTTTGTGAGAAGCGCCCCGTTCTAGAGCTGTACTGCCTGGCTGAATTTCACATGCCTGGAGGACTTCCATTCTGTAGTTTCTTATTAAATATCTTGTAATAGTGATCTTCTGTCTTGCATTCATTTGGCTGAGAAGTGATGACAAACGCTCTGTCCTCTCCGTTCTCACACCGTGGAACTGAACTCACTGTAAAACTTCTCGGAGGATTGTATTTTCGGATAGGATGTTTTCTTTTTATTGAAAGATAAAAAGCAAAATATTAACTAGGGGGATTTTATCAATGTAATTATCAGCCATCAGCAGCTGGACAATGAATTGGGTGAACGTGGGCACAGTGTACGTGGTGGTTGCGTGGTACGTGGGGACTGGTGCCCAGGAGCTGCTCCAGCTCTTAGTGGGCTGGGAACTGCTTGGGTACATCCCAATGTGAACAGCTTCAAGGTATGCAAGTATAGAGGTTTTACTCCAGTCAAAACTTCTCTTACTACAGTGATTTTGTTTCTGTTATAGCCAAAAGTGCTTAGAAAATCCTGAGTTTCAAACCCCAGTGATGTCTTCCAAATAGCATCACAGATCTGGACCTGCACTACTTGGGGAAGGTGCAGCAGGTAGCATGCAAAACAAGGTTATTGTCCTCAATTCCTCTTTGAGGCAACTGTTACCTACATGAGGCTTAAAAACATAACTTTTAAGATAATTTATGCCTTTTACATGAACAGTTGATAAGTTCTACTATAGTGTAAAAAGTGGGGGCTCTGTCATTAAGAGACATAATAGAAAAGCAATATAAGGGGAGATTCTAATCTTAAAGGTTTTACTTGGAAAGGCTTTTTAGCTCATGCAGAACAGAACTAGATCATGCTGTATCGTGTGGTCAGGTTTTAATCTGGTGTCTGTGGCAGTGATGAATGGGCCTGAAATGATCAGAGCTGAAATGTGTTTCTGCATGGGAGTTCTGCAGTAACAAGCACGGCGCTTTGCAGTCCTCAGAAGGGTGCTGTAAGCAGCTTTTTCAGGCAATTAATTGAACTAAAGCCTTGTAGTGGCTGTCTGTGTTTCCAAAGCCAGTGCTTTGAAACAACTGGTTTGCAGAAGGAAACTGGTTTTACAGAAGGAAACGGAGCAAAAGGGCTTGAAGCCAGCGGTGGGGAGAGAAAGGGGCTGAATTTAGTTGTTAGGGTGGTGGGCAGTGGTGTCTGTTGTGTCTCCTCACCGTGAGCAATATCATACCTCAGCCTGGTAGAGGGAAAACTAATCTTGTAACTGTCCTAGGCACAGGTTTACCAGCTGGGCTTTGCAGAGTAAACAGCACCTCGCTTCCCTGCTGCTCCAGGCTTGTGTGTTTGCAGCTCGCAGCTCAGCACCGGGCTCCTAACAGGGTGCTCGGGCTGTCTTCCCGTGCACCCTGCAGGAAAATGCTTTGCCCACCTGCCTGTGACAGCAGCACAGCATCCTCTCGCTCATCCCAGCCCAGCGAGCCCGAGCAGTCGCCGGGTGAGCGTTTTGCCTTGTCAAGGTAAATCCAGCGCCCGGGGCCAGCTGCGTGGGAGCCAGCGCGCACCGATGGCAAAGCAAGAGCCCTGGCTTCAAGCTGCCTCCTGTTTGAAGCGGAACCGTGTTTGCTTAATGGTTTAAAAGTTCAGCCTGGCTTCTGTCAAGTGGTTTAATTTTAAACCCGTGGATTTTAACCCTTTTATGTTTTGGCAGCAGAGGGGTTAAAGTATTCAACACCAAAATTAAGGAGCCGGAGTTCAGGCAGGATTGTGATTTTTTTTTTGATTGTTTCCTAAGACTTTAATTACATCCTGGATCATTCAGGCTGAGGGGAAAAAGGGCTGAAAACGGCCAACTGGATGATGGTATCGTAAGCTATCGCCTTACAGCAGGCAGCAGGCTAGCTTCGCAAGAAAATCCCACAGAGCAAGAGCTGCCCTGACTTTTTTGGTGACAGTTTGAGCATCGAGCCACAAGGATGCTCGTGGGGGTGAGACAGTAAGGAGGAGGGAGGGCAGTTGGGCTCTTGCCTCTGCGAAGGACGGTGTAGGTTTGGGTGTAGACTCTGCTCTCAGTGGCTGAGAATTTGTCAGGAGCTGGCAGCGAAGGCTGAGCGTCGGAGGATTGGGTTATGTCAGCCTGGAGAGGGGAAACGGCTCTTGAGATTTCTGGAGAAGGAAATCTGTGCTGGGTGGGATGAGGCTGCCTCGGAAAGGAGGAAGATTGAGGTGGGAGATCTGCCCTCAGTCTGATGAGGTTTTGTTTCTGGCAGTGCAGTTGGCTGGCAGAAGTCTTAATTCAAATCCTTTCTTTCAGAGTTCATGCTCGCTGCTTTGGGCAAGCACCCTCTGTATCAGCTGAAAAAAAGAGGGTCTTTCCCCCTGGTTTTCGAATTGCTCACCTATAGCATGCCAATATCACTGTTTCTCATCTCTTTAGCATCCTAAAAAAGCTAAAAATCTTGAGCCATCGACAGATTTGTTAAGGATCGGCCTGCGAGGAAGACTAAGACAAATTTTTCTGAAGACTGAAGCACAGGGAGGAATAAAACCATCTTGTAATGCATGAAGCTTCTCATCATGTAATGTTTATCATAGGCTTGTAGAACACTTGCTGCTTAACATTTTGCTTCTAGTTTAGACAATAAGCATGTATTTCTGTGAGCTTCAGCGCATAACCAGGCTCTTTTTAGTGGTGCCAGTGCCAGGACAAGAAGGAGTGGGCACAACCTGGAGCAGAGGAGGTTCTGCTAAACACCAGGCAGCTCCTGACTGTGGTTTCAGAGACGTTGCAGCCAGGGTTCATGTGAAACTACCACGGTCTGGACACTCATGGCCAAACCAATATTTTCAGCTCTCTCATCTTCACAGGACTACAGCAAATCAATGCCAACCAGATGCCAACAGGGAGTGTCGTCATCTTGTTTAGTAATATCCCATCCAGCAGACCACAAGGAGGGCAGGTTTCATTCTGTTCCTTGGTCATGCTAGAGTGCCATGAAGTGGAATCGATCTCTGACTACTTGGCAGTCGGTGCACTGTCTGAATGCAAGACAAGGAGTTTGTATTTGTCGTCCTTGCACCTCGACACTTTCATGGCTGCTAAAAGTGTCATCATGATGAGATTTTTAAATTTTATTTTTTATTTTTTTTCCATGCAGATCAAATGTTCAGCTAGATAACTGGATTCAGTTCAGTTTTATTTTATAAATTCCAGTCTTTTCCTGTGAACTGCTGCACTGAGGGTGGAAATAAATTACAATCAGACTCCAGGTCTGATGCCACATTTTGCTGTCCACAGCTTCCCTTCTGGTGGTAAAGCAAGCCAAGGAGATTTCTAAGGGTGTTACTCCATGAGCTTTCAACAGGTCACCTGCTCCTATTGTCTTTATTATTATTATTATTATTATTATTATTATTATCCTGTGATAAATGAAGACATTTATGGTTCTTGACTTTTGCTTTTGATGGGATGAGCAATTACAGGCAACTACCTTGGAGCTGCAGAGATGCTCTGTCTTGTTTTCTATGGAAGTTTAAGATAGGATAGGATAGGATAGGATAGGATAGGATAGGATAGGATAGGATAGGATAGGATAGTTGGAAGGGACCTACAGGTAACTGAGTCCAACTGCTTGACCTCTTCAGGCCTAACCAAAAGTTAAAGTGTATTGAAGGCATTATTCAAACTCAGACTCTTGAGCACTGACAGGCATGGGCATCAACCACCTCTCTAGGAAGCCTGTTCCACCCTCACAGTAAAGAAAAAAACAAAAACAGAAACAAAATTTTTTAAGAAAGAAAACGGGAGAAAAGAAGACACAGGAGAAAGGAAAAGCTGGGCACAGATGCTGGAGGAACTATTCCCTTGATGTTCCCACAGGATAAAAGTCCCCTGCCGTAGTCACATACTACATGTTTGTACACTCAAACCTCCAGTGCCATCTACGTAATTACCAGTTTAAAAATGTCAGGGGCACAATTTTACTCAAATCTTTTCTGGAGTACGGGAATCATTGTGGATCTGGATTTTTTTTTTCGCTCTTTCATGTAATATTCAAGCCCTGTTTCCCAACCAGTGGGATATTGCACTATCCCACACTTGATTTGCTTGAAGACTAGTTGGTCCCTTTCATACCTGTACACAGTTTACATCAAATACAGTCTTTATAGCCCTTAATATCTTCATGTCTTTTCCTCTCCCTTATTACTTCAGGCAGTGTCTTCATACATTGGGCATTTTATAGAGAGCATCTCCCATCCAGTACTTTAATCTGTCAAGCTAGTCTTCATAAAAAGCCTTAAGAAGAGGAAAACTGTTTGCTCCCAGGAGAGGGAGGAACTTGTGTGTGCAAATTTGATAATTAACAGAAATTTGTTTTCAGTCACAGTATGATCAGGAACTTGTTGTGTGATCTTTCATGTGTATTGAAATGTTCTGTGCCTTGGTTCTCATGCGGTCAACTGGGTGTTACAGTTCATCCTTTGCCTGTCTGTAAGTTACTTAATAGTAAACCTTTGGCACAAAAAATCACCTGCTCATTTGTAAACACCCAGCACCGTGGGTCTTTGGTTGTCACTTGTCGTATGAACAGCATTAATCTCAGGTGAGCTATTAAGAAGTTGGTGGAAGTCGTTGCCCAAGTCTCAGTGCAGCACTTTATCCACAAGTTCCTCCCTTTATTCTTGACCATCTTGCATGAAAAATCAATAGGTATTATTTTTCACTGTGATTTTTTTTAAGCTTTATATACATGTATAACATTTCCCTGAATAAGGCAGGGAAAATCAAAATGAAGTCCTTAGAAATTGCCCATTCTCTTTGCTCAGGACCCCCTAACTCATGATGCAGCAGTTTTTCAGTGCATTGCTCTGCTCCATGTAGTATTTGGTATTGAAGGAAAGATCCTGTATTAAAAGATGTCTTGTGAAATGAGTATTGAAGAACAACACAATACTTATGTGACCAGGGAGTAGTGCTAATATTTGTCTTCAAACTATTCACTGCTCCGTGTGAGCTAGCTTTGAGTGTTCAGAGATCCAATGATCCTGTTGGGTTTTGTGCAGATGCAGCTGTGGAAAAGCTGAGGTTTTTTTTCACTGGACTCTCAGGAGGTATTTCAGAGGCAGAATTTCCCCTTGGACACTAGATGTTCCCATTGCACTGGGATTCTGGCAGAAAAGGATCACTTTATGGTACAGCTCATCTGTCTTCCAAGGCTGTTTAAGTAGCCACGATTCCTCCTGTTTGGTCTTAGAAACAATAAAGCTGTGTGGATTGTCGTCATGTGTCCTTTCTGTAATTGCTGGGGAGAGTATCATGGAGACTGGCACCAAAAGGCTGTTCTGGCTCACTCAGACGCCTGCCAGGACTGCTGCCCACCACTTCCACATCTGCCCCCTACAAATCCTATGTGGTATCCCACTCCCCTTCCCATCCCACCTCAGGGTGGAGAGCAATGACACCCAACAGTCTCCTCGCCTTCCTTGTTCTCATCTCTCTGATTTCCATTCAACCTTCTCCAAACAGAATCAGAAAGTTAGAGTCACAGAATCATTTAGCTTGGAAAAGACCTTTGAGGTCATAAGTCTGGTCATGAACCTAACCTTCCAAATCCCATTGCAAAACCATATCCCTCTGTGTCACATCCACCCATCTCGTATATGCCTCCAGGGATGGGGACACCACCACTTCCCTGGGGAGCCCATTCCAGTGCTTGATCACCCTCTCCATGAAGAAATTTTTCCTAATATCCTATCTAAACCTCTCTAGGTGAAACTTGAATCTGTTTCTTCACATCCTATCACTTGTCACTTGAGAAAAGAGACTGATACCCTCCTCACTACAACCTCCTTTCTGGTGGTTGTAGAGAGCGATGAGGTCTCCCCTCAGCCTCCTCTTCTCCAGACTAAACAACCCCATTTTCCTCAGCTGTTCCTAACAACTCTTGTTTTCCAGTCCCTTCACCAGCTTTGTTGCTCTTCCCTGCACATGCTCGAGCAACTCAGTATCCTTCTGGTAGAGAAAGGCCCAAAACTGAATGCACCGTGTGGGGTGCAGCCTCATCAGTGCCACGTACAGGGGGACAATCACCTCCCTGGTCCCGCTGGCCATGCTATTCCTGATGCAGGCCAGCGTACTGTTGGCCTTCTTGGCCACCTGGCTCACAGACAGCACCCCAGGGCCTTTTCTGTGGGCACCTTCCCAGAGCCTTCCCCAAGCCTGTACTGTATGGGGTTGTTGTGTCCCAAGAGCAGCGCCCAGCCCTTGGCCTTGCTGAGTGCCACACGATGGGTCTCGGCCCATCGACCCAGCCTGCCCAGACCCCTCTGCAGGGCCTTCATCCCCTAGAACAGACCAGGTCCCCCCCAAATTGTTGTCACCTGCAAACTTTCTGAGGGTGCACTCAATCACTTGATGCAGGTCACTGACAGAAATGTTAAATAAAACTGGCCCAGTACTGAGCCATGAGGGGCACCACTGGCAACACCCTCAGACGTCGGCAAGGATCTTTAGAGAGACATACACATTTATAAAAGCAGGTCAAATTTCCGTGTAAAAAATCCCAATTTTCTTTCATTTCTTCAGCTATCCAAGTGGTTCTTACTTTTTTGGTGTAAAGGTGAATTTGCACTGAAACACCTCAGTGTAGCCTGTAGTCTCTTTTATCATTAAAGGCCCTTTTTTTAATGCTCTGGGGTCAAACCCTGCACATGGATTTGTGTGAGCAGACCCTTGCTTCTCTTCGTTAGACTGTGAGGAACTGCTCTGGGTCTCTGAAACAAATTAATTCAACCCCATGTTCAGATGAATGGATTAAAAATAAAATAAAATAAAATAAAATAAAATAAAATAAAATAAAATAAAATAAAATAAAATAGTCTTTGACACCAGGGCCATAGCCTGCCCTTTCCTGGAGAGATAAACACTGGAAGGTTGTGGAAAGCTCAGGTATTTTGTTCAATGGGAGTCACATTCCTGAATAAGTACACAGACCTATTACTATTATGCAGTCATAAAAATATAAATTAAAGCGGTATGCTGCTTGAATAAAGCCTAAAAGAGGTCAGCTCCCAATACAAACTGTTTCAGAAATAATCTTTAGCAAGAACAGAGATTTTAAAAAATATTAGAGACCAGGGACTTCTACACCATCCAGCTGTAAAGTTTTGCAGGCTATATGAACACTGTGTTCTCAAATCCAGCAACTTTATCTCAAATACCATGTAATTTGAATTTTTCCTTTACAGAATCACAGAATCACACATGGAATGGCTGAGGTCGGAAGGGACCTCTGGAGATCACCTGGTCCATGCCAAGCAGGGTCACCTAGTCCATGCAGCACTGCAGTCATGTCCCAGGTCCAAATACCAGGTCTTAATTTCTGGTGATTAAGTGAGAATCTGAATTTTTAATCCATGTACAATTATGGAGGTTGCAGAGAAGCTTTGCCTTCAGAACATTACAAATGTCTTCAAGACCATAAAAGCAAGTTGGGGCATTGATACCTGTTAATTAATTAATTAATTAATTTTCCTGCCATTTCTATAACTCTGAGACCAGTTCAAAATTAGGAAGCTGGTGGTCCTGTGCTCCTTCTGTAATGAACGAATGGGGAGAATGCCCTTCAAAGAACCTGGAGCAAGTAAGTAGCTCCTTTAAAGCTTAGAAGACTTTCTGCCAGCAAGGCTTGCTTGCTCCTTGCTCTTCGGGGCCAGCCCTGGCATTTGCAGCTGGAGGAGTGGTACATGCCCTGTGCTTCGGTGGTAAAACCTCCTGCTGAGGTGAACAGCAGGGATTGCAGGTCTAGGCTGCGTGTGGGCACTTCAGTGCCCAGTCCCCCCTGCAGAGCATCTCAGCAGTGAAATCTGGCTGTGTTCCAGCTTGTACTTTGTTAACATAAAAGAATTAAGTGCAGTGGGTGACCTGGGAGCATGTTACCACTGCTCAGCAATCCCTCTCGCTTCAGCAATGACACTTAATCAGGCGTTTGAGTCCCAATGCACTTTAAGCATACCCTAAATCTTAAGCACATGTTTAAGTGTTTTGCTGACTAAGGGTCAGATTTAATAACAATGCCTGGCTTTTATATAGCATTTTCCCCAAATGCAACATCATGGGGTTTTCAGATATAATTTCATAAATTGTAGATGGGGAAACAAAGGCACAGGATGGTACAATAGCTTGTGCAGCAGTGTACGAGGGTTTAGTGGCCAAACCCAAAATGAATTCCTTGCTTCCACCCAACTGCTTTAGTCAGTGGTAGGTGGGCTGACAAATCCTAACAACATTTGGGGCAGGGATGCAAAAACTTTTTTCAGAAGGATTCTGGGACACTTTGTCTGCTTAATGCCAGCCACCTAATATTGCTTTGAGATGAGCTACCAGATCAGCTGAGAAAGGATGACTATTAATTTGTGTATTTATTCTGCTAGGTCACTTTTTTAAGCCCAGCCTGATCCCAAAGGCCACAGCTGAAGGCACCATTGATGGTGTTTTTACATCTGGTTACGTGACTAGGGCAAGGAGTCTCTCCTCAACGCTCCCTCCCCACCACCTCCCACATCCAAGAGAAGTAGAGCTGGAAACCTGAGCTCCCCACCTGAGGTCAGGGCTCCTTTGGGTGCCGTACGTCTGCATAAGAGATTGCCCTGGGTTTGGAATTAAATAGCAGGAAAGAGAGAAGGGAAAAAATGACGGAGTGCATGAAAGAAATTACCTGGCGACCCAGCACAGCAGTGCTGAAGGTCTTGTCCTGCAGAGCTGTTCTCTGCATAAGCACACACTGTGTAAGACCGAGAGACCTGGATTTGCCCTTCTTTCTTGATTTCTGCATTTGGAAGTGTTTCTGGAGGACTTCAGAGATTTAGAGTCTATTTGCAGCCTTGCTGGGCAATGCATGGCCATCATTGCACACCTCAGCTTCCCTGCACATCACATTTAGCTATTCTTAGTGACCTTCAGAACTGGCTCTAAGGCCCGTGGTTGACATGGGACATAATAGGATCTCGATATTATGATTTACTGTTGTATTTATATTCTTAGCTTGCTGGTGCTAACCAAAGGCTATGTTCTCTTTTGCATCAAGCTCCCTCCCTCTCATGACTGCAGTTGCCCCAGCAAGTGATTTTCTAGCCTGCTCCTACGTATTTACAGAAACACAAACTGCTGTGGTTTCTGCTCAGGAAATGAGAGCATTCCATCATCCTCCATGCTAGCCGGGAAATGCAGGCTGGTCAGCTGGGGCAGCATCCCCAGGCGCCTTCTCAGTCCGGGCTGATGGCAGGGCCTGAAACAGCATCCGCACAGGCTGCAGTGGAAAAGCCACTTAATGAAGTTTACAGCGTCCTCTGGACAGGCAGCTCAAGCACGCTGCAGCAAATGAAGGGGTTTTGACTTTCTGCCCGTAGCAGGTGGAAAGAATTTGCACTCAGATGTTAGTAACAGATGCCATTCTCCCTTATGATTTTCTTTGCATGCTCAGGAAGGTGTTTTCGGCTAATGTTTGGTATGTTGTCCCCCCGGGAGTCCGGTTACTTTTATTATAATAGGATTTTAATTTTAGCTTCTAATATGAAATTATGCTGGTCTCCAGGTACATGAGAAAATAATTTCCACAGCAGCTCTCTTCCATGGCTTCATAACCGTGGGCTGCAGCTGGGTGGGATGGGGGAGGCGGGAGGCCAAGAGCAAAGAACAGGGAGCCAGGGGTGACAAAGTGCAAAAGGCAAAAGGAACGGCTGATGGCACTTCAGCATCGCTTTCTGAAACCTCCATCCCCAGGGAATTCCTGCTCTTGGTAAAAGAGCTCTGTCTTTCCCCTGGCCGAAGGGTCGCTCTCTGCTGGGTTATGCAGAAAGGGGAAAGATCCTCGGTGTTGCAAATGGCTGGGCCACAGACCTGGAGTCCTCCCACCTCAATGCAGACACTTGACTGAGGGAGCTCCGTGGTGGCTGTGGTCACTTTAGGGTTCCCGTGTAGTCAGTGGATAGAGATTAGGATCTCCAGAGGGGATTCTGGCTGCCCTGCAGAGGGAAGGGTTGGCTTGTGGACACGACTCTCTCCCTACAAACTGCAAAGAGCCTACCTAAACCTAGGTCTCAGGTGGGATAATGAGACCCCAGGCATCTAAACAGTGCAGAATCAGGCTTTTGCACTAAAGCAGAGGAGCTCAGACTCACAACAAAAATGATAGAGGTTGCAAAGGTCTCCTAAGAGAGCCAGATCTGATCAACGTTCAGTGCAGGCGGCGTTTCAAAGACTTGGCCTCAAAGTCAAAAGGGAGCCCACAATTCTGAAAAATTAATATTTTGGGCTGATGTAATGTGCTCAGACTAATTCCCAGCTATTATTGCAAATGCAATATACATTTACACTCACTTTTAAATTTCTCGCTCTTGTTAAAAAAATAAAAATCTATGGATTTGCCGAAATATTAAAACCACATCAAATGGGTTGAAGCTCGCCATTACTATTGTTTGTACTGGCCAAAAAATCACTTCTGATGCCTTGAATGAATCCGGCAAAGCTACAAAGGATTGTATACACTCAGCTTGATCAGAATAAACATTAAAATAGAGTAAGTCATGGAAATAGTGACAGAGAGCTCAGCAGGACACAAAAACAGCCAAATCCGTTTCTTTAGAGTAACTAGTACACAACTGTCCCTATCATTTTATTTAGTTTTATCTTGATAGTCAGGTATGTGACCTGAAATTAAAATGTACAGCTGTGGCATCAGAACATGTCATAAAAGTAAAAATAAAAATAAGAATCCCTAATTTGAATGATTTTCCTAAAATGTGGTGGCATTTGAGTTTTAGTGCTCTTGTCAGAGGTTTCAGGATCTCTGTCACCCAAAGCTGACATGTTCAACAGTGATGAAACACAACGCCACAATTCTTGTAGTATTTTAAGAAGCACTTCCATAACACTGGTTGTTTGGGGTTTTCTTTTAAGGTAAATAGATATATTTCAGGAACAGTTTTCAGACGGGGGGATCTGAAACAAAAAGTAGTGATTCAGAAATTGTGTCCTGTGGTCTCATACTGTAGCCTGCATACTCTGTAATTTCAAAGTTCCTAGGTCTGTAGGTCCATGTGGTTCACGGACACCTTCAGGTCTGTAGACTTGTTTGGTCCTGTCTTCCAGACACTGCTGGGCATTGAGGGTCTTCAGAAATCATCTTGGAGGTCATATCCTCATTGTACTTTAGCCAGGCAGGCTTTGGAGCCAAATCTATATTTGCCCAGGTTCTTCCAGGTTACCTGGACTAACTCCAGATCTATCATATGTACTAAGGTCTGTCTCCTCACATCCCTTTCTATTTGATTTTATTTTAAATTCTCAAAGAAAGAAGGGATATCATCTCCCCCTGTGGCATTCTCCAAATGCCACTCCTATCAACCGCAGATCTCTGTGGCTGTGTTTGACCTGCATTCTTTATGCATCCCATGAATTTTGATGTATTTAAAGTAACTTGCCTTGACGTGAGCTGGAGCATGCAGCTGAGCCAGAATGTTTCAATCATCGTTGTGGTTTGGAGAGGGCTGGTTTAATGTTATAACTGAGGGCGCAATATGGAATCCATTGAAAAGCCCATAATAATGTTGGAGCTAAGCAGATGAGAATATCATTATTTTTGTCTGAATAGCCAAAAAAAGTAAAAATAAAATATTTTTTTTTTTTTTTTAAAAAAAGGCAAACTCTAACCTAACCTAGCTCAGCTTGAATCAAGGGGAGGCCACTCCCCAGGCGGTTTGGCATCCCGTTCAGCAGGGTGCAGGAGGTGCTGGAGGAGGTGGGCTGGATAAAGGCTGGTACCCCTTTGGCGCCTGTGGTCCTGTGCTCCTGTGCATCGCCTGCAGCCAGTCTGTGTCTCGGGGGACCATTTGGTGAGAGGGTTCAAGGCACTGAATCTGTGCTGCCCGTAAAATAGTTGGTCTTCTTCTCCTTCTGCAGCTCTCAGCCACTGGGGTGGAGCCAGCTGAGGAGCTGACCTGGCTGCAACCTCAGCAAGGGGAAAAAAAAAAATAAAATAAAATAAAATAAAATAAAATAAAATAAAATAAAAGAAAAAAAAAGAAAAGAAAAGAAAAAAAGAAAAGAAAGGAAAAGAAAACAATATCTTCCCTCCCCATCAAGATCCTGCACATCCTGCGGCCACCTGAATGTTAGTGCTGGCATGGGGAAGTTGCTAGCATTGAGAGGGAGGGAAGAAGCATCCCCGTAGCCTTAGACCACTTAAACCATTGTGAAACCCGAGGTTTCGGCTCACACCTCATCTGGCCGTGGAGGGAATGCGGGCTGCCTCCTCCCTGCAGCCCCAGCCACGCGCTCCCTCCCTCCGCCTCGCGCTGGAGCTCATTGCACTGCCCTGAGGTGAATGGGATCGATGAACTGATCCCACGTGAGCCTCCTCATTTTTCTGCCCCAGCCGCCCATTACTCTGATTTACCATGTGGCCGCACAAGTGTTGCGAGGGTGTCAAAACCACACAGCTGGAAAAGGAGAAAGGGGACCGTCGCTGCCCGCAGAAGCCAGCAATTTAGACCAGATTCGGCGTAATGTCGACCCACACCCCACCTTGCAGGCATGTGGACTGGAAATGTGTATCAGCTGGCTCAAGCAGTGATGGAATGAGGTTGTTTGACAGCACAGAGCTCAGGTGTCCCAGCAGTACCATGCTGACCCAAATTATGTGTTTCCTAACCTGGGTCATTGCATCCATGGCATCAGCACAGAACAAGCTGAGACCTGTGGGACAGAGCTTGGTCTTCCTCTCGGTCACCTCTTGCCAACTTCCAGAAGCCAGTCAACACTAGAAATGAGCCGGTGTCCAGTTAGCCCACCCAAATGTTTCTGTCCAGGCCAGTTCACTTCTATTATTTCATTTTTCAGTGCCACAGGGCTGTGGGGGTTTAGTCTCAGAGCAGAAGGTGTTGAAAGCATCGCCTTGCTCTGTCGGAGGGTGGCCTCTGTGCATCAGCCCGTGTTTTACTGGGTGGGAGCCCTCTATGCTGCTCCCCAGTGCTGAGTTCACCGGGAATGCAGCTTGGCATCACAACCCTGCCTTGGGTACCTGCTCACACCAGCTTCACATTTTTATAGATCATCTGGCACTGATTGTCCCCAAAAGGAGTCTCCAAGCTCTGGAATAGGATGCTCAGCCTGTAAGCTGTCTGGGGCCACCCAGTACAATTCATCCAGCCTTCATCTCACCTTCAACAACCCTCTGTCTCAGGAGCATTGTGGTAGCAAGCTGTGGATCTTTCTGGAGGTGGGAGCATTTTGTGTTCAGCTTGCATTGGGCTTGCTGATGCCACAGCCCCCCTTCAGGTTTCCAACTATGTGGACCAGCACAAGAAGATGGCTTCTGAAGCCCTTGGGAAAGTTGATAGATGCAAGCAGCCACTGCTTCACCCAACTCAGACCTGCTGCTTCCACGTTTGCCCTTGGAGAGCAGAAACAGCTGAGTGAATTGTTGTGGCAGTGCCAGCTGCAGCAAAATAACCATTTCTAGAGGCCCCTTGAGATGGGTCCCCCTTACCTGGGGACAAGCGCAATGCACCCAACTGGCACAGAAACTGGGAAGCGTTGGCTCCACCACCAAAGCAAATCAAGAGAAGATACAAACAAAAGGACTCCCAGAACAGCCATCAATGTGACCTTTAATGGCAGAAACACTCCTGACCCTTTCACTGTTCTTCTTTCTGGGCTTTCCCCAAAGAATGAAGCCAGACCCACAGGCAGGAAGACATGAGCGAACTGGCAGCCCTCCTCAGAGCTGCAGCAAAACCAGAGCTGGAAAGGTGTGCTAAGAGATTTACTGTGATGCAGCAGGCATCGCATAGGAGACTTTCCACGTCAGCTCTGGATCCCACGAATAACAGCACAGTTCATGGCTGGGATTCCCTATATCAGGACAAGGCTCAACAGGCCTGTGTTATATTCTCAGATTTTCCTCGCCATGGGTAATGACAGACAAATAATTTGGCTTCACCAGAAATTGGACTGGGCTCTACACTTCTCTGTGCTTCAATTTCCTCATCTGCAAACTGGGGATAATATTACTTCATTATGGCGGGGGGATCATATAGCATTGTTACATCTGTAAATCGCTCGCTGATCCATCTGTTCTCAGTACATTACAGGCAACCATATGGCTGTTGGTTGCATTCGCCTCAGCCCCTCGTCTCCCATTCATCTCAGCCAACACCACAGAAATCATCACTCAGGGGTCCCTTTAGAGCCGATGGGGAAGAATAGGAACTTTCAGGGCATGATTCATCCGACCTTGTTTATATGGTTGCTACTGGATGAGGTGAAGTCCACAACTCATCATGCAAATCCCACCCTCGGTATTGCCATGGGACAGAGCTAGAGCAGATCACGGCCACTGATGACCAAGGTAAAGCTGGAGCAAGGAGACACACACGCTTTTCTGTGTATGGAGATGGGCTTCATTTTTTCCTAAAAACTTCTCAAGTTCAAGAAAATACGTGGTTTTACATGTACTGACAATGCTGTTCATCAGGACAGTATTGGTTAGAGACATGTTTGCTCAGATTTTCTGTCTGGTTGCCTCTCTTGATTGAAGTTAATGTATAATTGAGTAGGCCAAAAGTGGTATTTTTGATGAAAATTGTTGAGATAAATTAATATTCTTTTCATATTTTTGTCTTTTTTTTTTTCACCCTATTTTGTTGAATTTGTTGTTATCTTTGTAGTAGAAATTTTAAAAACATTTTTATTTCTCATAAATAAATCTTTTACTATAGTGGCAGAGGTTTGATACTGACTCTCTAGTGTTATTTCTTTCCAGAATAAAGGAGAAAAGGCAATGCTGAGGGGAAAAAAGATTTATTTTTTTCATCATTTCAAAAGAAAAAAAAAAATTGAAAACGGTTTTCAACATAATTAATACTTTAGTTTCAGAAAATACTTTCTGAATGACCTGAACATGACTCAGTAGGGTGGTATTGTAAAATATGTAAAGACACGTAAGGACACGTAAAGTTAGATCTGTAACTTTGGGCTATTCTTCTAGGTCTTATGCTGTGACAGAGTAATTCTTTCTCACCGTTGACTATACAGAGGCTCATGTAACCATTTCTGACTTCGATGATCAATCCCACCTTCTGCCTAATTGAGGCATAACTGGCAGAACTTAAATTTTGTGTTTTGACAAAGATACATTTAAGAAAACTATGCATAAAAGCATTTCTAAATTATCAGGAAATAGTTCATTGACATGCGTGGTCTCGATCCTTAATACTGACATAGGGAAAAGCAGCCAAGGAGAGCTGATTGGGATGGGGACGCATTGTACTCAGAGGAACAGTTGTGCATACTGAGAGAACGGACTCCTATTGATTTAACCAATATTTTTATATTGGTTCTGATCTGCCTCTGTGTTGGCATCTCCATAAATAAGCTGAGCAGTGCCTGTGCAGCACCTTGTGTGAAGGGACAAATATCTACACCTACCTGTCTATCAGTCCGGCTCCTACATACAACTTTCACCAACCTTACCTTTTTTTTTTTTTTATTATTATTATTATTTTTTTTATGTTGTTTTTTAAGTAATTTGGCCCAAGATATTTCCTTATAAGTGTGAACAGAAATGTATTTTTTCTATGATTTACATGCATTTAAAAAGAGGTGAAAAAAAAAAAAAAAAAGAAAACCAGCAGTCACACCCAAAGAGAGAGGAAAAAATCACGCCATTCTCACTGGGTGTTTATTAGCTCAGGTTGTCTCCGCCATTTGCTTTTATGACAAGGTGAAAAATGATGGATTTCAGAAGCTTTGTGCTTTTCCTCCTGCTCCCCCTTCAGCCCAGTGCCCCCCTCTACTTGGACTCCTTTCCCTAATGGCTCTCTGAAATAATAACCCGTGGGCATTTGCTGCAGTAAAGCACAAAGACCTTGTTCCAAACGAGTCCAACTGCAAGAGAGAAGCCAAAACCAACTCAAAATGAGATTTTTCTCACTCTGTGAATTTGCTATACTTGGAACTGGCAAATAATAAATTGAACAGCATGTGGAAAAACATGCAGCCCTAAGGATATAGGAGAATGGCTGGCATTGGGTGGGGCCATAGGACTGTTCCTCCATGGGTTTCAACATAATGTGGCTCCCAGCCCTAGTCTGCTTCCTCTCCCTTTGGGTTGCATTTTGCAAGCCTGACTTACCCTGAGAAGTGCTTATGCACCTTGGGAGGAGTGGAAAGGCATTGGAGAGGAGGTGTAGGGGCTAATCAAGAGGAGAAGATACGTGTGTCTACTGAATTAAGGACTCTATAAGCCACAGTGAAAAATGGGTTGTTCCAGAGGGCAGGTCAACTCCCCTGTGCCAGGACCTCAACTGGAGCATCCCCTGAGGAGACATTAGTTTTGGGGTTAATGCTACATTTGGGACACTGAATCGTCCTTTGGTTTAGCAATAAAGCCTTCAAAACAAGCAGGGTAAGGGAAATCTGGGGCTCCCTCGTGTCATTTCTACCCAAGGGGCAAATCTCTCAACCTGCTGTGGGGTTCACTGGCCCTGCCTTGACTGTCTGCAGAATTAAATATCTGCAGCCAATGAAGAGAGGCTGGGCAATGCCGGAGTGTGATTCTTCTCCTCTACTGAATGCAGGTCGGAGTCCCTGCTGTGACCCACACCATCCACACAAGCACACTGCCACGTGCAGACTTCAGCATAAGCCTTGGAGTCCTCCACTGTCGGAGGATGTGCAAGATTAGAACCTTAATTTAGACTTGTTCACAGTCCATTTAGGAGGAACGCTGCATTTTAGGATGTGCTAATAAGGTTTAGTTGGGTCAGCAGGCACATAGCTGATGCTGAGGGTGGTAGGGTGGTGATTCTAGGCAGCACCATATGAAAGGCATCCTTGCATGAAGTATTAAAATAAATAAATAAATAAAATGGAAAAGAAAAAGGCAGTTACTTTGTTTTAGGTGTTAGTAAGGTGTTAGTATACTGTTACTGGTGCAAACTGGAAGGACCAAGATAGCATAAGGCATAAAGACATTGTGTAAAGCAATTGAGGAGACCAAATCTCACCAATAGGTTTTCATGCTTTTAAGAACTGATGGAGAAAAGGTGGATTTCTACCCACCCCCTCTTCTCCCTATTCTTCCTCTCTTTGTCTCTTACCACTCCAGACCCCAGAATAGCAGGCAATTTGGGGTGGCTGCTCTCCTCATCTATCTCTTGGCCCTGTGTTTGTCTCAGAGATGGACAAGTAGGGTACTTGCAGAGTGTTTTTGGTCTCTCATTGCCCTCTGGCCAAATGCAATTCCCAGGCCTGCGGACACTCCTGGTATACCTCAATCCTTGCCACAACTGCTGCTCTTCCTCTTACTGCTTTAAATTGCAGCAGCAATGCAAATAACAATAAGGTTCGACTGTAGGTATAGCAACATTGCAGCAATGATAGTCTTGAGCTGCATATGGCTTACAATGAAGAAGAACAAGGGGAAAGATTCAGAAAAAAACACATCTTATTCTTGGCCCCCATATTTAGCTATGAACTACATACAGCTCTTTAGGCAATGAGAAATTGCCATAACTGCACCAGATCTGGTGTCAAAAGTTGTAAGCAACAGGTTCAGAACAACCTGTTGTCAGTCAGCAGGATGGGCTGATGTTTATCTAAGGAAAAAGGCTCCCGATATTTGGTGTTTCCCGAGAAACACCAAAGAGAAATGCTTTGGTGTTTCTCTTAAATGTATTTTCTGTTGGAGAAAATTGAAAAGAATATGATTTATTTATTTATTTATTTATTTATTTTGGCTTAAAACTGTGAACTGATGATATTTTCATTCAAAATCTTACTTGGAAGGGAAAAGTTTTATTAGATTAGGTGTTTTGAAGCAATAGATTTTGGTTTCAACAAACCAAAAATATTACTTTTCTGTTGTTCAAGAATTTTTGCTTTTTTATCAGTTTGACATTCAGGAGTTAAAGCTTTTCTCAGAGTGTTTTTCTGCAATTTTCAGTAGATGTTTTGTATTTCCTTTCTCAGATTAGGGAAAAAAAAGAAAAGTCAAAATGTTGGAATTTCCAAACAGCTCCTGCCACTCTGCACCCAGCGTGTTGTTGTTTGAGGATCCAATCCAGAACTGCTCTGCCCAGGCACTTCCTAGAGATTACGGGTGCCTAAATGAGGGCTCTGCATCCTACCCTGAGCCAAGATGTCCAAACCTTAGGCATTATGATGCATTGACGCATGAAGGACATGCTCATGTAAATGTAGCCAAAATGGTTTGACAACCTGCCAGGTAGGAAACAGACCAGCTGAGCATGCTTAAATCTGCTTCAACGCAAAGTGAGTTGACTTACTTCAAGCTGTCAGGCATGGTAGTTTGCAACAATAACCTTCACTGGACGGGTATATAATTCACAGCTAGATGAAATAGCTTTTAAAACTGGTGCAGCTAGATTTGCAAGAGTTCTGTGACTACCTCCTAAATCCATACGCAGTTCTGAAATCCCATGTACTCTTCTGGTTGGTGAAGAACTGACTTTAGTTTCTTGGAAGCAGGTTTGTAATTGCAGATTACTGTTCCTCTTGAAATCAGAGAGGTTTTGCCATAGGAAAACAGGCTTTTATTGCTCAACAAAAGTAAGTCTTCTAACTGAACACAGAACATAGACAAATGTGCTGCTTGCAGACAGTGAAAATGTCCAATCCTACAAAAAGGAATTGTTTCAAAAAAAAAACCTTCTAAGCCAAATCCATTCCAGTCATGTAACTCCACCACTCCGAAGATCTGCACCCCACAAAAATGCCCAATAAAGAAAGTCAAGCAATTTGCAGGAGCAACTTGGGAGGTTTAGGCACTGATTGATTGTAAACACCTGCTAATATTTTTAGTAGTTTTCATTCTATTAATATTCTTTTCTATTTCTCCATATTCACTTAATTTTTTTCTTCCTTTCTGGCAGACTCAAAATAGTGATTGAAAAAATAAACACTTAGGAAAGTGAGAGAACCTTGGGTAGGCTGCGGAAGATGTTAAAAGCTGCAAAGTAGCCATTTGCTGCATGTAAGATTTTTATTGGTCCCATATAATTCTGATACACTTTTTAAGTCTCACCCACTGGAACCCTAGCTCTTAACAGCAGCTTCCCTGCATGGACAACCAGCAACTAAGAACTTCTGGCAGATTAAGCTGTGTTGAAGAAAAGTCTGATAGGGTGTTCTAAGGAGACAATCCCATCAACACCACTTTGCATCCACTTCTAAAAGGTGCTGAAATATACATCATATCCTTCCTTAGGATCCCATGCCAGAATGGTTTCCTTCATGTAGTCCAATCCCATCCTATACACGTGTTTAATATAAACCTTTCCATACATTGGTCCTATTCCAGCTCAAAAATCTTGTGTATAAGCTTGTTTGTCATCATTCTTATTTATCATCCATATATATATATATTTTTGTGGACCCAGAGGGCAGGGATGCATATTCTGTCAGCACTGCATGATTTCAAGTGGGCTGAGCTCCAGACCAGTCTTCCCATCCCGTTTTAGACCACCTCCACTGGGGTAGACCTCATTTCCACTCTGTTACAGATTTCGTTCTGCTGGATGGTGTCCTCAGGCTTTTGATCACCTATCTGAATTTCTTCTGTCTGTCCCATATGAGAATTCTCTAGGTCATCAAACTCTACATAATATTATTTTTTAATCTGGGGGGTATTATGCTGTGATATTTGAGTATTGCCAGGAAAAGAGCCCTTCCTCCCTGGAATACCTTTCTCTCAATCTGTGGCTGCCCTAGTTTCATTTTCTTCCTGGCCGCTTGCTGCCTTGTGGGCTCCAGGAGAAGACGTGTGCTCAAGCTCCTGTTTGGCAGCACCTTATCAAACCCAGATGCAGAGCATTGACGCTTTTTGCCTGGTGCTTTATCCTTTTCAAAATCAGGCAGCAGTTTCCAGAGCTTAACCCTTGCCTGATCCTTCCAAGAGAAAATAATGAATGAATTTAATGTAACCAGGCATGACCTGGTTTGCCCTACTTAGCAAGTGTGAGGAGCTCAGGTAGGTTCTTCTGCAGCTCAAAGCTCTGCTCGTTGCATCGGGTTGCCTTATGGCTTCTGTCAGCCGGCCATCCATTAGTGGCTGTTTCCAAGCATATCACTGCTCCCAGCTATAAAGGATGTATTCATTTCATGATGACAGACACTTTACCTGCCAAACCTGTGACTCTTCCTTTAAAGATGACATCTGTTTCTGTTCACGCACAGCCCTAACTAAGCTCCCAATAACAAAGGATAAACTCCAGCAGCACTTTCTATATGAGAGGTGGCCAGCCTTGATGTATAGGAGCTGTTTAACTACCTGTTACATCTTTTCCATGTTTTGTTGCGTTTTCTGAAGTCTCTCAGACAGCCTGTGCCAAACCACAGACCCAGATGTGACTTTGTGCTCACAACCATCATCTACAAGCCACGCTTACAATAGTTTTCATGGTAGCAGATTGGACCATCTCCTCTCATTGTGCTGGTGTGTTCAAGGCAGTAACAATTTCTTAGTGACACGGTTTTGTAGCTGGATTGCACACAATTATAGTCCCCTTTTATCATGATTTTCTCCAGATTTCTCATTGTGGCTCTGTAATTAACTCATGAAGACTCTCCTCCCCATTTTGACCAGCTTTCGGCTAGCACCTTACTTTACATCATTCACTTGCCCCAACAAGATCTGAAATCAAGATGGGATATAAGGATATATATGCAATTCCTTGGCTAGCTGAAGCCTAATTCTAATGAATTAATTCCGGATCTCTTTGGCAAACTTTGCATCAGGCTGCAGTGACTGTAGTTTTTTTCAAAAATAGGATAACCAGGAGATGCTGTTGGGGAAAATGACACACGGGCTGTTCTACTGCACTGACATATCAGTAAATAGCTTTGATGTGTATGGCAGTCCCTTTGGTTTGATCACTAGTGAGTTGTGGCTGTGATAGGTTTGTCTTTTTCCCGGTGATCCCTTTGCAAACACCCTGTAGCACTGGCTACAGTCATACTGGCTTCCTCTGTAAGGTAGCAGACGGAGGAATTCACAGAATCACAGAATACCCCAAGTTGGAAGGGACCCACAAGTATCATCAAGTCCATCTCCTGGCACCACAAAGGGGCACCCCAAAATCAAACCCTATGTCTGAGAGTGTTATCCAAACGCTTCTTGAACTCTGGTGTAGAAGTGCCCACATCCCTTGGTACCATGACCACTTCCTTACACGAGCAACTCAAGTTCCTTAAGTATGTTCCTGGCTTGTGCAGGTGGTTGCCACAGAGTTTGATGGAGCACCCAAATTTCATGCAAACTCTGTAAAAAAGGGGAAGGACTGGGAGCTCCTATTTACCCATTGTAAATCTTCAGCTAATTGACTGACACAATAAAAATCTTTGTGATTGACAAAGTCTTTGATTAGTTCCCCACATGCTCATTTTGCCCTTTCTTCTACAGTATCCTAGTTCCAACCACTCCAAGGGACTCTGGGCTAGGCAGAAGGCTATTCTGACCCAAGCTGGTCAGTCCCAAGTCCATCAGGCTGTGCACTGCAGTTTGAAAACATTTTAAAGGTTGAGATTCAGGACCAAATCCAGTATGTCACTAACATTTAATACTGGTTAAAGGCAGAATTTTGATACAGCTCCCTATCTCCCTAACTGTTAATGTTACTAAGGAAAAGATGAAATATTTGGATTTTTTTTTTTTTTTTTTTTTCTTTTGGTGACCCTTATCTGCTACACTGATAGCAGAGATTGGCTGTGGTTTCATATTTAACAAGGAAATTCCCTTCCATTTCATTCATCTGTGGTCTTTTGAAACTTACCACTTTATTCTACATAGCTTTAAATCACTTTGTTTTCTGTTCTTGACCTTGAGCTGTCATTCCACTTAACTATGTTCAGGAAAGAATAAAGAAGGTCACCACGGGATTTTTGGCAGAGCTCAGGAAGAAAAAAAAAACAACTGATTTTTTAAGAGTCCTTTGCATGAGTCAGAATTTCATCTTAAAGAACATAATTGCTCCATTGCTCAATTGTGGCTTGGGGTCTTATTAGCAGAGAAAAAAAATGTGCTTCTTCACTAGTCAGCTCTCCTTCAGACTGCAGCGGCCGTGCCAACTTCGCAGGGATACATCTGCAAGGGGGAACATTAATTCCATGGAGCCTGTTTGCTATTAACACCCTGCTCTGATTGTGTACCGTGCTGGACGCTGCAAAGCTGTGTTTATGTCTCCATGGTGGGGGCAGAGGTGGAAGGTAGGAGAATGAAATGAGGGACAGACACAACTGAGAAGATCGCCTGGAACAAGTGGAACCAGCACGCTGCTCAAACAGGAGCTCTCAGTGCTTAGTGGGTACCAAACAAAGCTGCTGGTCCAAACAAAAGCCCCTTGAATGATTAGGTTTGGTCCCGCTGAGAAGCAAAACATGAAAGCCAATGGTCAAATGCTGCATCCCTTCATTACTCTTCCATGGGATATAACGCTTTCTAAGCAAATTATATGGTGTGAGAGGTATCAGTTTTGCTCTAGTTTGGTAACTGCAGTGGTGTCTTACTGTGGCCTCAAATAATGCATGCCACATTACTCTCTGGGGGTAATATATTTCCTGTAGGTCCTGAGCAACGCTACGTGTCCTGAAGTTGTCTTGGGCTTGCTTTCTTAGAGTGCTTCATTTGCCCTCCTCCTGACCCCCTCCTTTCCCAGATTACAATTTTTGTACAGCTCAGAACACATCATGACATCAGCTTGGGTCAAAACCAACAGATCTTTTTGCTGTGAAATGGAAAAAAATAACAAATGAAAGAAGAAAAAAGAGCAAGTGTTGAAAAAATAATATTTGAGCATTTACAAAGTGAAATGTTTTGACTAAGAGGTTGGAGACAGGAAGAAACTTGCACGGTATTTGCAAAAACAACACCTAAATTACCTTATCTACACCCCAAATCATCAGGTCACTCGGCTAAGATGCAGCAGCACTGAGGATTTCAGTTTGTCCATCCTTCAGGGCAGGGGAGAGTGTCTACCAGAGGTAGAGGTTCATGTCACAGAGGATCTACCCCTGGACGTGCTTGAATTCCTCATCTCTTGACTGAGCTGAACTTTCTTTCTCCATCCCAGTGAATATTTAAACTTGACACAAAGTGTAATAGTTTTTATAAGGGAGAACCCACGCTCAGCAGATAAGATGTTCCTTGGTAGCTAAATAACAGGATTTTAGATTAATCAAGGGAGTTCTCTACAGCCAAAGCAAATATTTCAGCCACCCAACTATAAGAGGCTTCATGCTGGCAATCCCTCTTCTGCCCCGTTAGGGTTGCATGCCCAGGCTCAGTTCATCTGCGTATGCATCAGGCTTTGGGGACATCACAGGAGCCCTGTGGAGCTGCTGTTCCAGGAGATCACAGAACTCTCCCAAGTCACCTCTGCCTTGTGTTAACCTCCCAGATATCCCAGAGCATCACAAGAGCCTGAGATGTGGTGTTGGTAACTGCACTGAGCCCTGATATGGAGCATGGAGTCCAAGTTTAATGTCTAAAGACAGAAGTTCAGCGTGTCCAGATACAGGTGTAAAGCATTGAGGGGGATCTGAGGCATCCACACATGGCGAGGTTGTACTCCTCTCTAGAGGTAGTGGGAGAGCCTCTCAGGTGGGCACCAGATGCCTGTGCTCAAACAGCCGAGCCAATCTACACCATGTTGGCCAACCAGCTCTTCTGTGGCCCTTAGGTCTCTTCCAAACCTTCTGCAGCTATGGCTGCACCACCAGCTATATGAAGCAACTCAGGTCAAGGCAAATGTTCTGTTTCACTGAAATAATTTTTATTTGAATCTTCTGAAAACTAGAACAAAATCACCAGAATCAAAATGATCTTCTCAGCCAGCACAGAACAGAACTGGGATATGTGGCTTGTAAACGTATTCCTTACCCCACAGAAAAAACAGTCTACATAAAGAAGGTAGAGCCAGTAAGTCTGTTTTATAGATGGGGAGAAGAGAATGTTTTTATCATTGTGTGTGTGGATCTGCGTGATCTGGAAAGAGGCATTATAAATAATAAGTGATATAAGGTTGATATCCAGCAAAAAAAATCTGCAGTAGAGCAACATTTCCTAATCTCCATATTCTCACCCCAGCACTTTGATCATAAAACCATCTTCCCTTTTATTCTTGTCTAATTCTGACAGATTTTTACCAGTGTATGTTTAGTAACCCGAGTAAATCACAGTTTCACAGAGGTGAAAATGCTTTTTAGTAATTCCTGTGACTCTAAGCTCTGTCCTAGGGGAACACACTTTGTTCTGAAGTGAAGCAGCTAACGTGGTTTTATTTATGTCACCCGTGTTAACAGGACCCTCATTATTCCCTAGCATGCTACATTAATGTGAGTGATCGATTTTAGACCTTATGGATGGCAGCTCTCCCTTCCCCTCCCCCTGTACAAACAGCTCCATTTCCAGACGTGCAAGGATGCCAAGTTCACTCCCTTCTGTAGACAGCCGGACTTGCCAATTTCGCTGTCATTGCGCTTTCTGGTCCCAAAGGTCATGGTTTTCAAAGAGGGGCGGGAGAGCAGATCTGGATGATGGAAGAGCCAAGCCAACTCGTCATCACTCCGGCCTGGAGTCATCCAGATGGAATATTTCTGGAGGTGTAGAAGTGGCTGGGTCATCTCCCTGCCAATTCTTACCCACTACTGAGGGCCAGGATAGAGTGAGAGGAATGGTCAGCCTTGCACAGAGGTATGAGATGGGGCTGCAGCGCCACGTCAATCAGCAGCATCCACCTCTTGGTCCACATCTGCCCTAGAGACTGATCTCACCAGGCCAGAGGGGTGAGGGAGCTACTCAGGGACAGAGCTGGCCTCAGACAGAAAATGGCACAGGATGACATTTCAAGTTGTCAAAGCAGAATGGATGCTGCATACTGCTACTGGGGACAGACCTTCTGGGTGTCAAGCCCAGCTGTGTAAACTGTGACTAGTAGGAGCTTTGCAACCTCTTGTAGCTTATGCTCATCTCTTTCTAGGTGTATCCACTCACCCCTTTGCATCTTTGTCCTTCAGCTCAGCAGTGGGGCCAAAGCTGATATCCAACTAATTTATTATTATTATTATTATTTTATTTGGTTTATTGTTTGTCATCTGGGGCAGACTCAAATCTGTTCCTGATGCTCAAAATTCCCACGATATCTCCTGTCCGAGAAGCCTACAGACCTGGGAGTCCTCAGCTTCGGCACTGGATAAGAGCAAGTGTATTCAGGCTCCCGGGGCTGAAGTGTTTAGAAGACATGGCAAACCTCACTTTAACAGAGGTTTGCTGGACAACTCGTGCCTACCACCAGCACCTGAAGTTCAGGCTGGAGAGCAGAGCACTGTGAACCCTGCTGCTCCCGGGAGGAAATGGAGAGGGAGAAAAGAGGAGGGAGGAGTGCTCGGTTCTTTTTCTTATCTCTCTGGTCTCCCACTTTCTCTTATCTCCAGGCCCTGTTTGTTTTTCCTAGGTGCATGCAGGTAGCTCCTCCAGCTTGTCATTTTTCCCACCGGGCCGTGTATGGAAAATGTAAGCACTCTGCAAAAAGGAAGCTAGCGAGGAGCTTATCTCTGCCTCGTAAAAGCTTTTTTTTTCAACAGTCCATTTTACCTGCGTGATGTGATTGATCAAGGCCTCCATCCAGCTCTCGGGGATGCTTTTCCTTTGGTTTCAGAGGTCCCGAAGGAGGTCTCAGCTCCCCAGCTGAGGCAGGACCAGGGCCACAATTACGGCAGCGCAAGGCACGAGCAGGTTTTGACTTTTCTCCAGTTCAAAAAGTTGGATGTGATGAAAGCTCATGGTCATAGGAAGCAGATCAGTCAGATCAGAGCTGTTTGAAGGGGG
>NC_048894.1:1987122-1997233 GCF_011077185.1 Oxyura jamaicensis
TTTTACCCAGATAAAACTTCTACTTGAAAAACTCCAAAGCTGCTGAAGAAATGACAGTGAAACTTAATACGATTTGTTCTTCCTTCCTCCCTTCCATTCCTCCTACACGCTGTACTGGGTCTGGCTGGGATGTTAACTTTCCCTGCAGCAGCCCATACAGTGCTGCGCTCTGCACTTGTAGCTAGAACAGCAGTGGTATCACACCAGTGTTGTGTCTGCTGCTGAGAAGTGCTGGCACAGCATCAGGACTCTCTCTGACCCTCCTAGGGGGTGGGCAAAAAGTGAGAAAGAAACATCAGCAGGGCAGCTGACCTAAACCAACCAAAGGGATATTCCATACCATATGATGTCACACTCAGCAATAAAAGGTGGAAAAAGGAAGAAGAGGGGAGGGGTGGGCTCTCGTTGCGAAAACGTCTGTCCTCCTCCCGAACACTGGCTACGTGCGTTGAGGCCCTGCTTCAAGGACGTGGTCAAGCATCGCTCATTTGTGGGAAGTAGAGAGTAATTTATTTCCTCTGCACTTCCACATAGCCTTTACTTGTTTTGTTTAGTTATTCCCTTTCCCCCTCCCTTTTCCCCTTTCCCTTTTTTCCCTTTAGTTGAATTGTTTAATTAATAATAATATTTCCTTAATTATATATATATATATATATATATATTTCCCCTTTTTAATTAAATCATCCTTATCTCAACCCGTGAGTTGTTCTTTCCTTTACTTCTTCCCCTCCTCATCTGAGGAGGGGGAGTGAGAGAGCGGTTGTGGTGTTCAACTGCCTAGCACGGTAAAACCACCACACACGCCACTTCCACTATTATGAAAACTATTATACTTTTCTTTCTTTCCTTCTTTCCTTCTTTTTTTCCTTTTTGGTCTGAATTTCCTTACTGAAATCTCATTGGTCCTTGTAGGATTCTAGTTTGAAATGTGCTGGCTAACCTGTGCATGGGCCTAGCTCACAGGAAGGAAGGGGTTCGTCCTGATGGAGCCAAAGGATGCATTCTGCTTCTCAAGATGTGACTGAGGCCAAACCCTGGGAATCTGAACCCCTGTCCCAGCACGGATCAAATATGCAGGCTGGGACTGAAAATCCTGAGTGGATGCAGCAGGGTGTCCCCTGGGTGGAGCAGGGAGGGCAGCCCCCTTAGCCCACCTTGCACCTTTTGTCATGCCACGTATTTCATCAACGTGGCCAGGAAGGGCCACAGCTGAGCTGAGAGCAGCTACAGAGAGAAACACTATGCCCTGCAAAAGTGCAAGCAGTAGAAAGCCTGAGACCCACAGAAGAGCAACATTTATCTGGCTTTTCAGGGTCACTGGATAAGCTGACAGGCTGTGTGCTTTTCTGAGTGCTTTACTCCAATTTCCCCTCTCCCTCCCCAGCCCAAGGGGCGCTTCCACGTCACTGCCTCTCCTCTGGGCTGTAATGACTGATGATGAAAAGCCAGCAGTATCTCTGCGCCAGGGCTACCTTCCGTTTGCACACAAGCAAGGCTGCGGTGAAGAGCCATGTCCTCCCCCTGGCAATTATTTGCTCAGCAGATTAACCTTTCCATGCCACAGGCAAGTGCTTTCCCCTTGAGCTCTGATGTCCCTCCATTTTCCAGATGCCAAGCTGTCACCCAGCCAGCATTACCAGTGGTGGGCGGCAGTTGTGCAACATAGAAAGGAGACACAACCTTCATTGGGCTCTTCTCCAGGGCACAGACATCTCTGGGAATCCAGGTGTAGGTATTTTGCTCTGTGCTCACTCCACCCCTTTAACAGAGAGAGGAAAATGCAAAGGGCTGCTTAATAATGCTGCATTTTAGGGGTGCTCACAGTGATGCCAGGTGGGAAGGGGGTCCTAAAGCCCAGCTGGTCTCATTTCCCCATGTTCCTGGCTGGCTGAGTTGTCTATGATTTCAGTCTGCTCGTGAAATCTCAGTGCTTGAGATCAAATGGGCTGTTCTCAGGGGAAGATTCACATCACCTGGTAAGTCATTGTTGTGCTCTGATATTGGCCTGGTAGAAATGAGTTAAAGGACTCTCTGTTTCAAGAGCAATGTTCTCTTCTTCTTCTACACATACCTGTCAATGAAATTCTTCTAATGCAATGCACTTGTTGGGCTGTATTTACATTTATAGAAGAAAGAAGGAGAGGAGTAGGCAGGGGGCTTGAATGAAAGAGGGTAAGAAGCAAGGTCTGGGCAGCACTGGTCCTTCTGGGTGAAGTCTGATGAGTGGGAGAGCAGGACCTGGGCAGTAGGAGGCATGAGGTGCAGCTTACTTGTTAAAGACAAACTCTGCAATGGGGTCAATTGAGGCTGGTTGGAGGTAGCGAAGAGCACGAGGCTCCTTAAGGAGGATGGGAAGATGGGTCAGGGTGAGGGACCAGAATAAGGAAGGAGGTTGGCTGAAGTAGTGAGATACTGCAGCTCACTCCCAGGCACCTGTGTGAGAGTAAAGCTCAGTAAAAGACAGTGCCTAAACTCCATTTCTCTTTGTGACCCAGGAAGGAGCGCACTCAAACACAGAACAGGAGGAAAAATCAGCCAGTTCTCAGCTTCCCCAGTGCCAAGCAGTTTGGCACTAAGCAGCTTTTTGCTGTGTGGTGTCTGGCAGTGCTGGGTCTTATTTTCAACAAGCCCTGTTAAAGGATTACAAGAGCCTAGTTAAAATAATGCCCTTCGAGCTTATTCATTATTGGAAAGAAAACAAGAAAAAAACAGAAAGGGTTCTATCTTCCACAGTGTTATTGCTTGTAGTGCTTTGAAAGAAGAAAAAAAGAGCAAAACTGGCAAGTATGAGAGAAATATATAAACACACACACACTTGTCTACAAATATAAAGCAACTTTTGTTTCATTTCTGGTTTATAGCTCTCCAAAATAAATCAACAGCTTCCCCCTCTCCCCCCCAACCCCCCCATTTTTAATCTAATTACTGCTGATGTTTTGCCATTGCATTAAAAGTTTTACCTCTAAGAAAAAATCAATTAAAAAAGAAAAGGAAGAAATTCCAAAAGTTGGATGCTATATTTACCCTTTTAATAGAGTTTATTAAACCTTCATTGTAAAGCCAAGGAGTTTCACGTCAGCCAGAACAACAACAACAAAAAGTTAAATTGTAAATATTGTTTGCCACAAGTGGTCATGTTTTCCAAATAAAATAGCCTTGCGTGGAAGGCTGGATGGCTCAATGGAGAGCTAATGGGGTAGGGAGCCTTTCGCCTTCAGGCTGCCAAGATGAACCTTGTCCAAACTGGGACAACAGCAAACATGGGAGGTCCAAATTCAGCTGTCCAGAGACCCCAGACCCTGCTGAGGTCTCCTGTGCTTTGCAGGAAGGTAAGATACACTCTGTTCCTTTTGCAGATGGTGAAACTGAGGACCTCGAGTGAAGGGAAATGAGCAGGTTCTCCAGGAAGAGACCTCAAGGCAGAAGATCAGAGGACTTTGGCCACATTGAGAGCTTCAGTTTTGTTCCAACACCCTTCATCTCTAGAGCAGGGTAGCATTGTGCCAGGCTTCCTATCTGCTATAAGTCAGCAGCCATGTATCTGGTGTATTGGGCATCTAATGGAAAGGCTATCGTGGTGCATGCAGGAGCAATGATGGGTTTGGGGAAGTGCTATGCTGAGCTGCAATGATGAGGGCTCCACTGAGCAAGGCTCCTGGCTCTGAGGACATGGCATGGAAAGAAGGACATGGAGGTGCTTGAGCAAGTCCAGAGAAGGGCTATGAAGCTGGTGAAGGGTCTGGAGAACAAGTCTTATGAGGAGCAGCTGAGGGAGCTGGGACTGTTTAGCCTGGAGAAGAGGAGGCTCAGGGGCGACCTTATTGCACTCTACAGGTACCTGAAAGGAGGCTGTAGCGGGGTGGGGGTTGGTCTATTCTCCCACGTGCCTGGTGACAGGACGAGGGAGAATGGGCTAAAATTGTGCCAGGGAGGTTTAGGTTGGATATTAGGAAGAACTTCTTTACTGAATGGGTTGTTAATCACTGGAATAGGCTGCCCAGAGAAGTGGTTGAGTCCCCATCCCTGGAGGTCTTTAAAAGATGTTTAGATGTAGAGCTCAGGGATATGGTTTAGTGGAAGGTTTGTTAGTGTTGGGTCAGAGGTTGGAGTCGGTGATTTTGGAGGTCTCTTCCAACCTAGACTATTCTGTGATTCTGTGGAAAGAAACTTGTGCTATTAGATCAGTGAATGGGCAAAAGCCTAACTATGTCCCAAATCTCTGATATATCTCTGAGATACAGTCAGGTGCAGCCAGCCAATGAAGATTTTAATCTGCTCATCACTTATACCTCATTTCCTTCTCCAGCTTTGTGGCTGCAGAATGGTTCTCTTGACATGTAGAGGTTAGCTTCCAACTTTTAGGGGTACCCGTATATGTTGAATTTCCCACGGGTCCTAGAAAATTCACTCATTTTCATTCTTATTGGATATCTTCACTGAATTCCTGAGACCACACTTTCTGTCTCCTTACCTCACTAGAATATGCTAAATCAGAGTCCATTATCCAAAGAACATGCACTGAAGTGTGAAAACCTCTGTTTCTCTTCCCTTTTGCCCAATGTGGAGCAGCAGTGGTAAGATGTAGGCCATAGCATGGAAAGAGATGGAGGTTCATTGTCACAAAGAATGGAGTTCACCAGCCATATGCAGACCGCATCTGAAACAGCAGTTTGATCCTTTTTATTGTGCAGAGTGGAAGAAAGCAGTCCTTTTGCCAAGCAGTATATAGCGCTGTTAAATTTATAATCAACAGCATATTGTTTACCAAAAGACCTTTCAGTTGCTTGCAGTTAAAGGAGAAAAAAAAAAAACAAAACTGCAGGCCCAACAAACTGTTGTATAAGGGAAGGACAATATTTTTGAAATGAGAGTCTTTGGCTCAGTGTCAAATCCCTGCTTTTCGCACTCAACAGACATTCAGAGTTAATCGGTCCACAAGTAGGGCTGAAAAATGAGCAAGCTCCTGAGATCTTGAACTCCAAAGACATCAGGGTGGCTGCGTCCAGTAATCTGGATTTAGCAGCTTTACTGCCTGGTGGAAACATGATTGTCACCAGGGATTGGACCAATTCCAAACCTTTCTGCAGTCAGCTCAGAGGGGTCCATTAGGTCCATTATTTCCAGGATTGTTGTTGTTGTTGTTTTTTCCATCAACATCCTTAGAATGAAAAGCTGGGAAGGATGTTTCTGAAACCAGAACTCAGTCTGCAAAAACTCCTGAAGTCTAGCCCTGTCAAGAATAAAAATAATAAAAATAAATAAATTTTAAAAAGCAATGATGGGACAAAAGCAGACGGAATTTGATTTTTGAAATATGGCAGAGGAAAAAGCGTATAGAAAGTGGAAAATGCTTATAAAAGTCTCAGTTTCAGAGGACATGTGGGTGGTGTGACGTGGATGGCTCTGTAGTCTTTTTCAGACAGCAAAATTTATACTCAAGGTTTTCCCTTGATCCTTGTTCCAACAAAGCATTTCGAAGCATGTGCGTAACTCTGCAAGAGCATCGACATTCCCATAGAAATCAGTGGTACCATATGTTCCAAGATAAGCATGTGTTTAAGTACTTCAAACATTCAGGCTTCAAAGCAGATCGGAGACAACAAAGAAAGCAAGCAATAAACACAACTGCTCACTCCTGAAAAGAAGTTTTGAAATATTTTGTGTCTTTTTTTTTTTTTTTTTTTTTTTTTAATTTTCTGAGAAAATCTCATCTCTCGGAGTCTGGCGATTTGGGGAAAACCTCAGATTTCATTAGAAGCCAAGAGCCTATTCCTAGCTCATGTAATTGCCAAGCAAGTCTCAAAAAGGCCACCATCAAAGTCCCTAGTCTTGACTTTCTCTTGAGGAAAATGTTACGGTTTTAGAGACAATCTTGTGATTTTTAAACATGGGAGGGGTAAAAGAATGTAACTGCAGAACACAGAAAGTGCAGTTGCAGCTTTGTGTAAGCAAAGCACAATGTTTCTTCTTGTTGAGGCAAGGAAGGAATGGGAGAGATGGAAGAGAGAACAGGACCTCCAGTTTTTAGCAGCACGGACCTGCCAGTCTCAGATATTTGGTCTAATAGCTAAATTATGCCAGTCATCATCATAATGCTTAGAGTTAAAGTATTTTTAGGGATGTATATTGATCTTTTGGGATAAATGTAAAAGAAAGCCATTTAATTTCTTTACAGAAGGAAGTATGTGAAATTATGAGTCCAAATCACAGGCTTCATGTTAAACTAGAAGTTTAACAGATGTGGTAGGGTTAAACAGCCTACAGCCATGGTAGGGTTTGTTTGGGTCTAGTATAAATGCAGAAAAAAAAATGGACTTGAGAAAAAATGTTATTTGTTTTTTTCTACCTAGAGTCTATTTTGATCTATGAGAAAAGAACCTTTTTGTGGTTGTGTTCTGGGAAATGGATTATTAGTTGCAGTTGCTGTAAACTGACAGATCTCATCCTTACAGTACCTGATGTTCACAGGATGCTCCAATTCCTAAATATTGAATAATTTCTCAGTACAAAAAATGTCAGTATTGGCACTGGCAGTGGGTTCTAGTATCCAGGAAGGAAAACTGTGGCTTCTTCTTCAAGGAGGAAATAATGGTGCAGCTCAAGGAACATGAAATCATCCAAAAGTTTATAAAAGACAAAACAGCAGGACAAAGAGCCTCAAGTTTTGCAGAAAGGAAAACAATAACAACTGGAGCCAACTAAGAAGAAACAAGAAGAGAAAAAATGTGTATGTAGCGTGCAGATTAAGGGAGTTTGAAAAGAATATTAATTAAATAATAATAATAATAACAAAAGAATTTCTGCTAATGTCTGGGATTGTCCAGAAAACTGGCCAGCAAGAGAAGACACACTTTTTTCCCTTACAAAAAATATAGTTTGCCAAGACTGACCAGCTGTGTCTAGTGTGTCTATGAAAAAGCATTCACCCAGTTTGGAAAGAGGCATCTATATAAACTGGAAAAAGTTAGGTGGAAAGGTTTCATCCAAAGGTTTGGAGGAACAAAGGTTAGTTGCAATGTCTTATTTAGTTTCGAGTGTAGGAGTCAATTCTGAGGGAACACTGGCAACCCAATATTTAATAGACATGACAGAGCAGATAAATATCAATATTGGCTTAAATCTGGCAAACTTTGGAACAGGCAGAGAAATCGTGCAGCCACAAAATCTGAACCTCCTGATTTATCACTAGTGGAGATAGCCACTGGGGAAAGTGTACACCTCCAAAAGTGGGAAAAACTGAGTCTGAAAGTTAGACGGCTGCAATACGAGATAGCCCGGCGAGGTGGTGAGCTCATAATCAGTCTGGGGCTGCAGATGGCTAATAACCTTGTGATCGGTGCCCAGAAAAGCTGTGGAAATTCCTTTCAGAGATGTGGTCCATTTGAAGCCAATGATTTGTAGGCAATCACTTTGCAGTACATAAGTGTTCTTGCTGCCAGAAGCAGAAACTGTTACACCAGGCCTGTGCAGGGATGGTTGTCCAGGAAAACTGGGAAATGCCTGAGCTCTGCTTTGGGACCTCAGATTTTGGATTTTTAACTGTTAAAATTCTGTCTCTGAGCTGGTGGCTGGCACTGGTTGTGTGAGTACACCTTTAGGTGCTTCCCATGAGTGAGCCAAGGCCAGTTACATGAAGGAACCCAATGTGTTTGTACTGAAATGAGTGAGGAAATGAGTGCTTAGCTATCAGTTTCAAGAACCAAAAGGAGTTTTTCAGCCAGGAGAGCTGGTAGAGGTGAACTGGAAATGTCTGTTAACAACTTCTGTTGTGCATCCATAACCCTGAGATCCTGATTCATACCACCTGAATTTCCTTCCCTAAGACATTTAACTTAATATTATGTAAACATGAATTTAAGATTAGGTAAAATGAACCTAGAACTAATTGATTTTCACAACCCACCTCCTTCTGGAGAACATGAGCAGCCCCAGTCTACACTGAAAGGTACCGAGGCACAAAGAAATGGCATGACTTGATCCAGCTCATACTGGGACTCGTTGCACGCAGAGGTCATCCCAGCCTTGGGTTTCTCACCTTTGGTACCATAAGAACACCTGGTCTCCCCTCCCCTCTGATACACTCAGGTGTATACAGAAAGGCAAGAAAATAGCTGTGGTCGAGCTCAGGGATTTTAGATACAAAACCCCAAGTTCTGCTCTGAGAGGTGTAAATCCCAGGAAACTTGTGCAGTTCCTTAAGGTTCATACCAAAGCAATTCAGACCAGAATCTGACTCCCAAGGGCACTTTTCAGCCTTCTTATTACTGCATATAATTTCCACTTGAAAATGAATAGTCTCACCCATTCCAGGAGGCTCAGGTCACACAGGTCCTGCAGCAAGGATCCCCCTCCTCTCCTCCTGATGCCACAAAGAGATTAAAGCAAGACTGACGGCTGAATGCACCAGCATCACTGCTGCCCGTAATGGGGAGATTTACAGCTCTCATTACATACCAGAGGAGTTAAAGGCCGTGCACCTCATCAGGACCTGTTCCCAGTTTATGGCTGCCGCCCACCAGCCCCACTAATGATCCCAGATAATCGCTCCTTGAACGTTCCCAGTCACCTTGACTTACTGCTCTCTCCCCGTGAGTCATGCTATGAGTCTACAACATGGTATGTGGAAAAAAAAAAAAAAATGCTTTCTTGCATCTGGCTTTAATTACCTTCATTTTTAATTAAGTTCTGTGGTTTTAATATCAATAACCCTGGCCTGGAAAGAGTTGCTTTGCTCGTATGTTTGTTCTCTATACAGGCAAATGTTGCAGGTCACTTATCCCATCCCGTCCCCTGTAACCTTTGAGGGTTTTATCAAATACTGTCACATTTAACCAGCCCTCCCAGAGGGCACAGATCCTATGGACTAGGCTGGGCAGTTCAGCATTTTCTTAGTCACCTTGAATCAACTGCAAAGTCCTCTTTCTCTGGCTTTTGATTTCATTGCTCCTGAAGCCAAAAATATCAATATAAAAAAACCTAATGGTCTTGTCAAGGGATTTGAGAGGTGAGAGATAAGGGGGACTTCGGGTGTAATAAGTAAGCTCCTGAAGGCAGGACCGTATATTGACATGCATGTATACATATATACACACGCCACTAGTACCTTGTCTCATGGCAAAGAATCAGTCAACATAAATAAAAAGACAGGGAAATTAAAACCTGATAAAAAGAAATGCTTTTCCACACACTACGAAAGCAGACCATGGAGAGCACTAAGACAGGAATGTAACAAGACTCAAAGACTGGATTTTCACCTGGCTAGAAACAAACAAACAAAAAACAAACAAACAAACAAACAACAACAACAAAAAAAAAACAGGCAGTTCATCACTACTATGAAAGGATTAAAAGGTTTTATTAAACCTTAAATTTGAGGCAATCTGTATCTGTGAAAGACCTAGGACAAGCCGTAGCAGGTCACAGATTTTTTCCAGCCTTCTCTGTAAGAGCTGGCGCTGCTCAAAGCATGAGGGAGAGCGTGCCAGCACCAGACTCGTGTCCCTGCATAGTTTGTTTTCAACAGGGACAATAAAACATAGTAGACATGCTAAGACTGTGCTCTTAAAGTGTAAAGAATCAGCTGAGCTAAGGCTGAGGATTTACACAGAACCTTGAAAGTTATGGTAATGTTATCTGTCATTATACTGGAGTGCAAAGATGAGGGGGTTCTGCAAGCTCAAAGGACAATCTCATTTTCAGATGCCCTTCTGGTGGCCGTGCCTCTACAGAGACATCTGAAAAGGGACTGTATCTATCCTAAAATTGTCTTCTTAGCTCTGCATAATGTACATTTCAAGGCTGTGATAGATCTTAATTGTTCTGACCCTCTGCATACCCTCCCTCCACCCGTTAGCCCAGGATCTGGATAGAAGCTCAGACTGTATGGCTCCTGGTCAACCTGATCTACGGTGGACATCCCAGCGCGATAGACAGCTGAACACCACACAGCTGTTCACTCATACCCCCTGCAGTGAGATGGGGGAGAGAACTGAAAAGTGGAAGACCTTGTGGGTTGAGATAAGGACAGTTTAATAAGAAAGAAAGAAAGAAAAAGAAAGAAAGAAAAAGAAAGAAAGAAAGAAAGAAAGAAAGAAAGAAAGAAAGAAAGAAA